>NC_088409.1:78900532-79200532 GCF_034236695.1 Oncorhynchus nerka | reverse complement strand
ACTTTTGCCTACAACTCGGGAGACTAGGGTTCGTATCTCAGCCACGGCACCGATAGACTAAAATGTATTCTGATTATAATTCAAATGCTGATATGTTTTGCCGGGAGAGATACGGTTAGTTAGTGTTTGTTTAGGATATAAACTGAACGTAATTCAAATACTGATATGTTTTGCCGGGAGAGATACGGTTAGTTAGTGTTTGTTTAGGATATAAACTGAACGTTTTAATAGTTTGTTTAGGTTAAATTGAAAGACCAATCCATTCTAAATAATAGTGGGGCGATGTCGTTGGAATACGCTGTCTTGCCTAAATAGCCCTCTGGAATAACGTATTGGGAATGGAGTCGTATTCAAAATGCTGAATCATAGAAGAGACAGTTACCTAAATCTAATGAATTCTAAATAATAACGAAGAGATAATTACGATAGAGTTGTGCCCATCGAAATGTTATTATTCTTATGGATTGACTGACATACGTTATAAATTTAGCGAAGTGCAATGGTACGTTTAAATTTTGGAGTAAAAAGGGGAATGAAAGCATACTTGGTTTCAGGAACTATGGTGTTAAACACGGAAACATTGCCCAGAAATTATTCTGCACAATCAGGTCGAAAGAGTAGCATTGACTAGTGCCTGTGAAATAAGAAAGGAGAGAAAGGTTACTGTTTAAATAGACAAGCACATATACATCTAAGAACATACAAAGCAGCACAGATAACTCTTAAAGTAGATAAGACACTTGACAGAGAATTGATACAGGATAGACATGAACAGACGCCCAAGGGAGAATTGGACATGTGGAGAACGAAAGGGGCTCCTACATGATAATGTCAGACATAAGGATAATTTACCAATCTTACCTAAGTCATTGTTTAGAGATGCGGCAAGGTTGTTAGCTGGGCAGAGACAGGTATCAAAGGGGGGATGGGTAGTTGTTGGGTAGTAGTGGCCTTGGATAGGACAGGGCCTAGGGGGCCCTATTGGATAATAAACTCCCTGTACAGTAAAACTCCCTGTACACCAAGTCAGAACAGTAGGCTGAATTATGAGGGGAAAAAGGACTAAATTATTAGGGCGAAACACGTGGGCTACTAACAGCTTACTTCACAACATACACTTCGTATTACTGTCTTAACTACAGTATACATATCTCTCTGTCATATTACATCATTTATCCAGCAGCATACAATACATTTTTGTACTCACCTTGTGCTGTGTTCACTTGAACAGGAATGTGGTGCGGCAGTCCTTCATAGACAAATTTTGTCATCAAACTCTGTCATCAAGTCTGGCGTTCTCTGGATTTATGGTGCTTTCATGACAACTGGGAACTCTGAAAAAAACACGGTTGAATCATGACGTCAGTGATCTTCAGGTCAGAGCTCTAGAAAGAGGTCCGAGTTTCCGACTTGGAATTCCGAGTTGGATGACCGTTCAAAACGTATTTGCCCGGTCGGAGCTTGTTTTTTTCAGAGTTCCCAGTTGTCTTGACCTCACTGAAGTCTGATATTTCCCCGTTCTAAGTTTCCAGTTGTTTTGAACGTGGCAAAAGTCATGCTGGATTGAAAGCATGGCCAATGTTGAATGTTTATCCATTTAAGCTTGGAAAAGAGACCCTTAAACATAGACTTGGACCACACACCCACTCCACCGAATAGCAGGCTAGTGGTTGCAGTTAGCCACTGATTCCTTCAAAATCACTCATTGTTGAATTTGAGATTTCCAACTTGTTGTGTAATGTTTATGTCCAATGGCCGATGAGCACCGATACGTTTTATCTGTCATCTATTTTCACAATTTCTCTTCACAAGGATTGAAAAGGATTTGCCAGTAGATTGTCGACTTGATTCACGATGAAGACAGCTTTCTTGCTAGCTAAGATTTTGAAAGTATGATGTTGACATGATCAGTCCATTCAAGATATAACATGATTTCAATTTATTCTCTTGCCAATGACCTTGACCCTTCTTGGATGGGCACTTCTAATGTAACTATACGGCAGCACCCATGGGGCTCGAGTTTTCGAGCTCTCCTTGTATGGTAGATTTTGCGGTGACTAGTGTCCCCATGAGTGACAGAACACTGAGCCAATCACAGTACAACTAGAGACCATTACCAACCCCAACACTATTTTCTGCTGGCCGCCCCATCTCCACAGAAAGCACTGAGCTCGGCTAAAACACCTGCATTTTGGATCTGTCTTACTCAAGAAAGCAAAAAAGAGACCCTGTTTCAATGCGACTTTATAAACATGTTTTTTTTGCAAACTGATATGTGACACGTATTAATGCCAAAATAACATGCAAAACGGGCATAATAATTTTGCTAAACAGGTGGGGCTCCACCTGCCCTGAATGACGGGTCGCCACGGATTGTCGTTGATGCCTTATTGAAAGCCTCTTGTTCAGTGTCAGTGACCGCAGCGCTTAAAATGCAGACGATCTGGAACCCGGCCCATGTTTTTACAGTGCGCTTTCGGTGCAGTTTGTCCCTGCAGAAATTACATGCGGAAGTGGTGGTCGTCCATGTGGTGAAAATAGGCTCTGTTGTTGGTGGTTGCTAACTATGATCTTTGAGTTTACTGTATAAATACCTAGCTGTATTTTACACGCATAGTGTAGTTAAATTCAAGTCCATTATGGCTGGAAGTCGACTTGAAACATTCGGGACCGTGTTCACGCGGTAGGTTCAAATGTCATGTTGCTAATGTTAGCTAGCATCATTTTGTTGTCAAGGTTACTGGAGGATACTATCTAGTTTTGTAGACCCTTTAGAGTTTGCTATCTAGCTAATGTTCGGTAGAAACAATTTTCTTTGATGGTTGAGTGACTTTTCTGCAACTTGTATCCAATGTTATCTAGCCTATGGTTCCGCATAATATAAATGAATGCTAACGTTAACTAGCTCTTTGCAATTGAGACATTGAGAGTGCATGGGATGCATTTGCTCTATTGTTTACATTTTTGCAAATTGCTCACTGTTTTTTTTTTCAGAGTCCGAGATCTTATGCGATCTGGAGTTGTCAAACAGTCTGACAAGCCCATTTGGTATGATGTATACAATACCTTTCCACCCATGAAGGACCCACTTTATGTCAGACCAGTGGCCAAGAGATATGGGAAGAAAGAAGAGGCTGTGCGAGACATCTTCTACAGAGAGGATGAAATCAGAGCGTAAGCTAATTAAACTGTTTCCCTTAACTTTTTACTGTCATTCAAAAGCTGTTAGGAATGGAAATGTCAATTTGTTGATCAGCACCAGTCTCTTCCAGTAAATTTTATGAGGTGTATGGAACAGGGCCCAGAGCTTTTGATCTCTCCAAATCCAGCTTTGTTTCAACATGCCAAAGGTATGGGCAAATTTTCACAAGTAATCACATTGTTGGTTTGTTAAGTTTTGGGGATTCCACATGTCTGTAATGCTGGATCCTAACTACTGCAATTCATAACAATAGAATTGCAGTAGTTACGATCCGGCATTACAGACATGTGGAATCCCAAAACTTAACAAACCAACAATGTGATTACTTGTGAAAATTATATATATATATATATATATATATATATATATATATATATATATATATATATATATATAATACACAAGTATGTGGGTTTTTGTTTCTCTTTTTTTCCCTTCCTTTTTGTAGGTTTGTGGAGAAGTACACAGAGTTCGAGAGCCAGGGAGAGCTGGAGAAACAGTCCCTGTTTGAGGAGACTGGGAAGGCTCTCCTTGCTGAGGGCTTGGGGTTGAGGAGGAGGGGTATTCATGCGGTGAGTAGACTGTTCAAATGATACAACTTATTAATTGTAATGCTGGCTGCCCTTTTCCCAAATACTGTATAGACAGATATGTACTAATCACTTACAATCATGGGACCTTCTGTTAAACTGACTGGCTGCACTTTTGCCGCTTGGCCTGCAGGTGGCGTCATAGACCAGGAATCCAGTGTTGGGCATGAAGCTGACAGACATGCTGGCAGAACAGCAGGCAGATGCACCTGGCGGAACACGGGCACCAAGAAAAGAGAAGCCAACACAAGCACCGTTGAATCCACAGTAGGCCTCTGCAGCATGGCTTCAACCACACTCTTCACCTAGATGGAACCAATCATCCACCTCCACTGACTAAAAAGGGGACTTTCAGTATCTGTCCAACACAAGACATACTCCTCAGTCCAGACTTTCTGAACAATGTGGATTAACAAGAAAGACTACTTGTTATGGGTGTGCCTGAGCAGCTTTCACAACCGTCCGTCTTGACTGCAGGGTTTTGTGTGGTGGTGTGTAGGAGTCCAAGTTATTGTACATTTTTGGTCTGGAAACTTCTAAGATTGGTGTTGTGCATAAGGCTGTAAATGTATATTGTGTGTGTACATGCATGCACTGTATATCCAACTGGTTACGGTGCAGTCTGTTTTCAGACTTACGACAGGCCATCCCCGTTGAGATATGATATGATCAATTAGCATTGTGAGTGATAGGTAAAGTAACTCTATATTCTAGAATGAGGCCTTTTTTCCTCTGCCGCTCATCCTCTGTTATGTTTCCATCACGCTGCAGAACATTCATGCAAGACAAGCAGGCTGTGAGTGAAAGTTGATATTGCATTCTCCATTTGCTGCTGTGACAGTGTAATTCGGTAGTGCCTGCTTGCCTGAGCATCTGGGATGAAATGGAGATATTAATGCCGTATTGCTTCACAGAGAAATACCACTGATCACATAACCACATCAGCCGACTGGAGATGAGAATGTGAGTAAAGAAGCATCACAGGTGCCATATTAAAAGAAATGCAAGGTAACATCTGTGGAAGGTATTCCACCAGATAGGAAAGGTTTGACATCAACACCTATACACTGAATGATTAATAATTAAACTGTACAAAACTATATTTTATGTTAGTGTCTACTGCCACAATTCAAATAAGCACCGCACCAACATAGCATCCTGTTCTGAACATAATCTTGGCATATATATGTATTTTTCAATACGTATCTCAAACTACCAGAATAACAGTAACCAGTTATTATAACTTCTGCAGGTTACCCTTTTCTCTCTAATCAGGATAATCATCATTCTTCCTGTTCTCACCACTTGTAGAGGCATTGCTCCACTATATGACCTAGCAGCCCTGCAGTTCAACTGCCATTTGAAAATAAATCTAAAGAGGGCTTATATCTAGAGCCTTGGCTTTGATGTGGAACAGCACTGGTCGGGGTTATTTGCTCTGGAAAAAGCTAGCATCCATGAGCATTTTCACAGTACCACAGTTCCCCCTTCTCTTTCCTCCATCGTCTTTTCAAAAAGATGACCTTGGTGGTGTTTCTCATTATCAGCTGTCTTTCTGTTTATCGAAAGGGAAAACTGTCCGTCTCACAGTCTATTCTGCGCTCGCACAGAGAGGAGAAATGATATCAACACCATAATGGAATGGGTGATTGCACACAGTCAAAGCGAAAGCAATTCTTTGGTGGATGGATGGCAAGACTGTCTGAGGGCCTAATGAACAGGAGGGAGGGATAGAATTGGGGAGAGATGTAGAGGAGAGAAATAATCGGGGAGGAGGGAGAGAGTCAAGTTTGGAATGAGACAAACAATCTTTGTCTGCCGTGTCCACAGTCTGAGGGGAGAAACGGACACTCAGTGGGGTGTGTTGGCAAAACCTGTGGCTTGACGCTATCCTTAAAGGTGTTGATTTTGCACTGTTTTCCTTTATCTTATTTTAAGTGTTAAATCATATATACTGAACAAAAATGTAAACTATTTCAAATATTTTACTGTTACAGTTCATAGAAAGAAAGAAATCAATTTAAATAAATTTATTAGGCCCTAATTTATGGATTTCACATGAATGGGCAATGGCCACTTTGGAGCCAGGCCCGGCCAATCAGAATGGGTTTTTCCCCACAAAGGGCTTTTTTACACACAGAAATACTCCTCAGCACCCCCACCCCCTCGGATGATTCCGTAGGTGAAGAAACCGGATGTGGAGGTCCTCGGCAGGTGAGGTTGCACGTGGTCTGTGTTTGTGAGGCAGGTTGGATGTACTGCTGAATTCTCTAAAATGATGTTGGAGGCTTACATTTTCTGGCCAGAGCTCTGTTGGACATTCCTGCAGTCAGCATGCCAATTGCATGCTCCCTCAACTTGAGACATATGTGGCATTGTGTTGTGACAAAACTGCACATTTTAGTGGCCTTATATTGTCCACCAGTACAAGGTGCACCTGTAATGATCATGCTGTTTAATCAGCTTCTTGATATGCCACACCTGTCAGGTGGATGAATTATCTTAGGCGAAGGAGAATTGCTCACTAACAGGGATGTAAAAAAAAAAAAAATGTTTTGTGCGTTTGAAAGTTTTCTGCAATCTTTTATTTCAGCTCATGAAATATGGGACCGACACATGTTGCGTTTATATTTTTGTTAAGTATAGTTTCTGTAGAGGGGTGGGTGAGCATGTAGCCTGCTGAATATTCTGACATGCTTTTTGTATGTGTTGCATGCTTGCGTTTGTAAGTTCCAGGTGGAGAAATGTGAAGAGCAATCTTCGTTTTAAGATGGAATTAATACAATGAACTTTACGATGGAGGCCTTTAAAAACTGGAGAAACACTGTCTGTGTAAATGACTTCTTGGCAGCACCCCCAAGATTTCTCTATTTCTTTCAAAGTGTATTTTCAGGCAGGTAATTAACTTTTTTCCTGGCAGACTCCTGGCAAGGATCTCTGGATACAAATGATTCCAATTGAGCATGGGCTGGAATTTAATTGATCAAAATGCCATTCTCTCTGTCACTGGAGTGTGGATAATATTTTACTGCTTCTGGCATAGATTTCTAAAGAAGCACCATTTTTGGGCTGTGGAGGAGAGACTAGATGCCAACAACAGCATTTAAGGGTGAATTCTCTATGTGAAAAATGTTTGGGCTGAGTGTGCTGTGTTAGGGCAGTGTTCTGTGTATTTGTATATTCTGTGTATATGTACACCTGGCTGGTTGTCAATATGGTCAGTGATAGAAAATAAAACTGAATTAATTAAATATGTAATAAAGTATTTTCTCCTTGAAATGTTGGGTAGCCTAGGTTGTGTAGATCAGTAAAATATATAACTGATTGTGTTTTAATTCTGGTTTGTAAGAGGCTGTAGAATGTATATAGTCAATGTACATACTGCACCATAGCCTATATACAATAGAACATTCAAGAAGCCATTCAATGTCTGTATTTAACATTTTCCATATTCATAAATGGATCGAAATGGAAATGTCTTTCTCTTCAATTCTTTATCCCACTCTGTCTTTGTCTTCCTGCTCTATGGCAGTGCTGTCACAAAGATATCTAATCTCTTTGGCATTATACAGTCAGTGTCTGAAAGAGCCTTAATTGTTTTTGCCTTTCTATTGCTTACAATAAAGCCAGGCTTGTCAATCACAGTGGGTGAGGGAGTTAGATTGTTTTTTATGTCATGTTTTATTTTTCAATTTGATATCCTGCATACCCAGTAGCCATTATGATGTCCTTATCATACAATCATTTTCCACCTTAAACAGCCTAGCCTATGCTAGGAAAAATCCCTCTTGAGCTTGGATGAAAGTTTTACAGTTTTTCACCTGATGTGTAGTTTTACCTGGAAGAGCTATTGATTTGGGCTGGACAATTAACACTACAACAGTTCATACTCATAATGCATTCATATGTTCATCTTGCATATGAAGGGTATGTAAATATGTAAGAATAGGTGTACAAACATCCAGAATTCAAATCGGCAATCCAATTTCAGTGGTCATCAAATTGAAATGGACTCAGACAGCAAGCGTAATTCATGTACTTTGCTTCTGTTTGTGGACCGACAGATTGACAGCTGCATGTACAAAACACACTGGCGCATGTCGGCAGCTCACACTCACTTTTTCTAGGACCAAGAATCAGAGCCCTATACTATGAATGTAGTTTGAAGAGTTAGCAGGTAACTTTGGCTAAACTTGGGATAACCGGTAGCATGAAAGTGGCTCACCTTGTAGCCAGGTACATTTCTATGGCAATGAATCCTTAAGAGCTAACTTGATCCGGGACAGGTTAACTCAGGGTTATCTATACTGAATACAAATATAAACACAACATGTATAGTGTTGGTCCCTTGTTTCATGACCTGAAATAAAAGAGCCCAGAAATGTTCCATTTCCATTTGTGCACAAATTTGTTTACATCCCTGTTAGTGCTCATATATCCTTTGGCAATATAATTAATCCACCTGACAGGTGTGGTATATCAAGAAGCTGATTAAACAAAGGTGCACCTTGTGCTGGGGACACTAAAAGGCCACTCTAAAATGTACAGTTTTGTCACACAACACAATGCCACAAATGTCTCAACTTTTGAGGGAGCATGCAATTGGCAGGCTGACTGTAGGAATGTCCAACAGAGCTGTTGCCAGATATTTTAATGTTAATTTCTCCACCAGGCTTGTTTTAGAGAATTTGGCAATACGTCCAATCGGCCTCACAACCGCAGACCATGTGTAACCACACCAGCCCAGGACTTCCACATTCGGCTTCTTCACCTGCGGGATCATCTGAGGAGGGGTGGGGGTGCTGACTATTTCTGTCTGTAATAAAGCCCTTTTGTGGGGAAAAACTCATTCTGAACGGCTGGGCCTGACTCCCCAGTGTGTGGGCCTCTGCCCTCCCAGGCCAACCCATGGCTGTGCCCCTGCCCAGTCATGTGAAATCCATACATTTGAGCCAAATTTATTTCAATTGACTGATTTCCTTCTATCAACTGTAACTCAGTAACATCTTGGTGTTAGTATTTTTGTTCAGTATATGTTTATCCTGAATTTAGTGTCTGAGCCTTGAGTTGAGGACCAATTAGCCTAAATCAGATTCCCTTCCTCTAGCAAAGATTGCATCATCATCCACTTCATTTGAGCAAGATAACTTATTACATCCTTAATTAATCAAATATGTTTTGGGTGTTAAAATACATTACACATTTACGTCAGTAAAACTTTAGTATTAATACTATTATTTTATCAATGGGAGTGGGGAAAAAAATATTTTGCGCATTGATAACCACACCAAAGTAGTAAAATAAAGACGGCACGTTTAAAAGTCTATTTAATACTAAAGCCTACTTCCTTTGCAGGATAACTTTTCTTTAAATTTGATTTCGGCACAAATTAAAATGTGGCACTGATTTACCCATGTGGATTGATGTTTTAGCATCATCTCAATAACGAGTTCAGCGTTCGACTAGCCACATGCGACATGCATGTGCAGTTACAATCTTGGAGTGAGATGGGTCCAGCTGCGACATCATCTCTCAGCAATCAGCCCCCAGGAATAGTGGGGGCTAACAGCACCATATAAGGAGAAGTGGGGGTTTCGAAAGGAACCATATAAGGAGAAGTGGGGGTTTCGAAAGGAACCATATAATTAGAAGTGGGGTTTCAAAAGGTGCCATTCAAGACATGGTTTGGATTTTCGAACAGTAGTCATGGTAATAAACATCATTGATGCAAAGATAACGGTAAGAAATGTCAGTAATGCAAAAAAAAAGTATATTCACTCACTGTGAAGTTTTTCATAATGTAAATGGTAGATAACATTAGCTACCATAACTTGTAAAAAAAGGCATTCATTTTACAATGTATTATTTATTAATACAATTTCAAATAATAATATCACGTCATGGCGGTTCTAGTGGTTTTTTGTATTTTTTAACTAGGCAAGTCATTTAAGAACAAATTCTTATTTACAATGACGGCCTAGGAACAGTGCCCCTTGTTCAGGGCCAGAACAATAGATTTTCACCTTGTCAGCTCGGGAGTCAATCTAGCAACCTTTCGGTTACTGGCCCAACACTCTAACCACTAGGCTACCTGCCGCCCCAGATTAAAAGACTCCTTTCAAAATCCCCACTTCTCCTACGGTTCCTTTCGAAATCCCTACTTCTCCTATGGTTCCTTTTGAAACCCCAATTTCTCCTTATACGGTTCCTTTTGACAACCCTACTTTTCCAGAGGAAAGACTGCTCTGAGAGATGACGTCGCAGCTGGACCCTATTGGCTAGAGTTAGCGGCAAGCTGATGAGCAATATCCGCCATTGTAATAGGCTACGGATGAAGCCTGAGCTGGAATGGGAAACTACCTGGAGCTGGCTAGCGTTAGAAAACCCTCAGTAGATCTAGCTTGCTTCGTAGTATACCCATCTAGCTGTGTAGACTCCAATGATGAGATATTGATTGGCTGAGAAGTGTCATTGTTGAATAATAACCCAGGGTTATGAGGATTTCACCAACTGTAGAGAGAGAGAGAGAGAGAGAGAGAGAGATAGCTTTCTCCTCAGCCACTGGGTGGCATCCCAAGTATTTCTTTGTTTTTGGGGTCTACCACACACACACACACACACACACACACACACACACACACACACACACACACACACACACACACACACACACACACACACACACACACACACACACACACACACACACACACAGAACACAGTTCAGTGAGTAATTGTCATCTGTGGCAAATTGAAGGGCAGATGCTTGTTCCACCGTACTTTCTATTTAAATTATCTCGTCAATATTTTTTTACGAGGCCTTGGTTTTCCTCCCCCTACCTGTGACTGGGTTTGGATTTAGTGAATATATAATGAATATGAGAAAAATGAAGACACCTGATTGATCTTTTGTTGCATTATTCACAGTATAAGTACTTTGCAAGGGAGAAGGGTTCACAAAATGTCTAATGTGGGAGAGCATGCTTGTCATTTGTGTATGTATAGCAGGCATTTTAAGACATCCTCCTTGGAAATACTGCCTTTTCTCAGTTTACTTCAGTCGCAGCATCCTTTTTAAGGTCATTTTCTCCAGTCATCCATCAATAGACAGTCATCTATATTTCATTCCCCAAGGCACCATAACTCCTCTGCCAGAGAGCATAGCCATGGGATGTAGGGTTGCTGAGGGTGCTACGGCATCCCCTGATAAATCAATTTAAAAAACTGAGAATAAATAAAAAAAATCCAACAAATTAATGAACTGGGCCTTTATTACTAATGTATAAGATGAGTAAAAAAAACTTTGCGACAAAAAATCTCCTCAGCACTCACTAAGGTTCAGGGCAGGGTACTGGGTGGAGGCCGGCTAGTGGTGACTGTTTTAACAGTCTGTTGGCCTGGAGATAGAAGCTGTTTCTCTGTCCCAGCTGTGATGCACCTGTACTCTCTCCACCTTCTAGATGGTAGCAGGTTGAACAGGCTGTGGCTCAGGTGGCTGAGGTCCTTGATGATCTTCTTTGCCTTCCTGTGACACAAGGTGCTGTAGTTGTCCTGGAGGGCAGGCACTGTGCCCCCGGTAATGTGTTGGGCTGACCGCAGCACCCTCTGGAGTGCCTTACAGTTGCAGACGGTGCAATTGCCATACCAGTCGGGGATACAGCCCGACAGGATGCTCTCAATGGTGCATCTGTAGAAATTCATGGTTGTCTTAGGAAGCAATCCACATTTATTCAGCCTCCTGAGCTTGAAGATGCGCTGATGCGCCTTCTTTGCCACACTGTCTGTGAAGGGGCCATTTTAGGTTGTCAGTGATGTGTACACCAAGGAACTTGAAGCTTTTCACCCTCTCCACTAAGGCCCCATCGATGTGGATGGGGGGTGCTCTCTCTGCTGTCTTCTGTAGTCCACAATCAGCTTCTTCATTTCGTTGAAATTGAGGGAGAGGTTATTTTCCTGGCACCACCCAGCCAGGGTGATTTTAGTATGTAAATCTTAGTGGGGCAAAAAAAAAAAAAGTGGGATGCATGCCAGCAAAGCCACAACACAACACAACACAACACTAAACAATACATTAATTGCACTATAACACTGCTACACCTGGCTATCAGCGGAGCCTTGTCTTGCAACGAAACAGTTCATTCAGCCTCATTTACTGCCTTTAAAAAAACATAGCTAATATGGCTGACTTGCTTAAACAAATGTGGTTTCTAATGACAATTGAGATGTGCAAACTATGGCATAAGGGAACAACAAGCAGATAACAGGCAATCCGTAAATGCGATTAAGACATTAGTGAGCGAGCTAGGACGGACGTAGTCAATATAGCTATTCGTCCAGCACTTTTGAAATGTATTGCGACAGAATACAGAACATGGGCCATTCTTACAGTTTTCTCCCTGTACAACATGTCATAACCGTAGGATAAATAAAGGGGGCATCTAGGCAGACAATGAAAGCTCTTTCAAAATTCGATGATTACATTTCTCAAAAAAAGGCTATAGGCTATAGGCTGCACCAAGTCAGAACAGTAGGAAATTAAAAGGTGAAAATAGACCAAATGATTAGGGTGAGGCACAAGGGCTACTAACAGCTTACTACACAACATACACTTAGTATTACTTTCTTAGCTGCAGTATACACATCTCCCTGGCATATTACATCATTTATACAGCAGCATACAATACATGTTTGGACTCACCTTGTTGTGCTGTGCTCACTTGAACAGGAAGGTGGTGAGGTGGTCCTTCGTGGGCAAATTTTGTCTTCTCTGGATTTGTGTTGCTTTCAAGACAACTGGGAACTCCATTTTTTAAATCATGATGACGTCAGTGATCTTCAGGTCATAGCTCTAGAAAGATGCCCGAGTTCCCGATTTACAATTCCGAGTTAGATGAAAGTTCAATCCGTATTTTCTCAGTCGTAGATCGTTTTCCCCAAGTTCCTAGAACTCCCTAAAGTCAGATTTTGCAGTTCTGAGTTAACAGTTGTTTTGAGCGCGGCACAATCATGCTTCATTGACAGCATGGCCAATGTTGAATGTTTATCATTTTAAACTAGGAAAAGAGAACCTTAATCTTTGACTTGGGACCACACACCCACTCCAATGAATAGCAGGCTAATGATTGCTTTGCAATGCTTGCAGTTAGCCACTGATTCCTTCCGAACCACTCATTGTTGAATTTGCGATTTCCAACTTGTTGTGTAATGTTTATGTCCAATGGCCCATGAGCACCGATACGTTTTATCTATACTTTCTCTTCATTATTTCTCTTCATATGACAGGGATTGAAAAGGATTTGCCAGTAGATTGTCGACTTGATTCATGATGATGACAGCTAGCTAAGATTTTGAAAGTATGATGTTGACACGATCAGTCCAGTCAAAGCTACTGTAGATAAACTAGACAAAAAAAAAAAACGTCCTCTCACTGTCAACTGCGTTTATTTTCAGCAAACTTAACGTGTAAATATTTGTATGAACATAACAAGATTTAACAACTGAGACATAAACTGAACAAGTTCCACAGACATGTGACTAACAGAAATGGATTAATGTGTTAATGGGGGGGGGGGGGGGGGGTTCAAAAGTAACAGTCAGTATCTGGTGTGGCCACCAGCTGGATGCACCAGATTTGGCAGTTCCTGCTGTGAGATGTTACCCCACTCTTCCACCAAGGCACCTGCAAGTTCCCGGACATTTCTGGGGGGAATGGCCCTAGCCCTCACCCTCCGATCCAACAGGTCCCAGACGTGCTTAATGGGATTGAGATCTGGGCTCTTTGCTGGCCATGGCAGAACACTGACATTCCTGTCTTGCAGGAAATCACGCACAGAACGAGCAGTATGGCTGGTGGCATTGTCATGCTGGAGGGTCATGTCAGGATGAGCCTGCAGGAAGGGTACCACATGAAGGAGGAGGATGTCTTCCCTGTAACGCAAAGCATTGAGATTGCCTGCAATGACAACAAGCTCAGTCCAATGATGCTGTGACACACCGCCCAGACCATGACGGACCCTTCACCTCCAAATCGATCCCGCTCCAGAGTACAGGCCTTGATGTAACGCTCATTCCTTTGAAGATAAACACAAAACTGACCATCACCCCTGGTGAGACAAAACCACGACTTATCAGTCCAGCAACGGTGGGTTTGTGCCCATAGGCGACGTTGTTGCCGGTGATGTCTGATGAGGACCTGCCTTACAACAGGCCTACAAGCCCTCAGTCCAGCCTCTCTCAGCCTATTGCGGACAGTCTGAGCACTGATGGAGGGATTGTGCATTCCTGGTGTAACTTGGGAGTTGTTGTTGCCATCCTGCACCTATCCCCAGGTGTGATGTTCAGACGTACTGATCCTGTGCAGGTGTTGTTACACGTGGTCTGCCACTGCGAGGACGATCAGCTCTCTGTCCTGTCTCCATGTAGCTCTGTCTTAGGCGTCTCACAGTACGGACATTGCAATTTATTGCCCTGGCTACATCTGCAGTCTTCATGCCTCCTTGCAGCATGCCTAAGACACATTCACGCAGATGAGCAGGGACCCTGGTCATCTTTCTTTTGGTGTTTTCATAGTCAGTAGAAAGGCCTCTTTAGTGTCCTAAGTTTTCACAACTGTGACCTTAATTGCCTACCGTCTGTAAGCTGTTAGTGTCTTAACGACCGTTCCACATGTGCATGTTCATTAATTGTTTATGGTTCATTGAACAAGCATGGGAAACAGTGTTTAAACCCTTTACAATGATGATCTGTGAAGTTATTTGGATTTTTACAAATTATCTTTGAAAGACAGGGTCCTGAAAAAGGGAATTTTATTTTTTTGCTGAGTTTATGATGTGATTTGACATAATTTTATCTGTGGCCAATGACCTTGAACCTTCTTGGATGGGCACTTGTAATGTAACTCTATGGCAGCACCCAAGGGGCTAGAATTTTAGAGCTTCTACCCTTAGACTTGGCAGTGAGCTAGGGTCCCCATGAGTGACAGAACACTGAGCCAATCATGGCACAACGCTCCTTATTTTCTGCTGGCTTGCCCCACCACAGAAAGCACTTACTCAAGAAAACAGAAAAGAGACCATGTTTGTATGCAGCTTTATTAACTCAATGATATATATATATATATATATATATATATATATATATATATATATATATATATATATATATATATATATATATATATATTTTACATTGTTTGCAAACTGATATGTGACACGTATTAATGCCAATATAACATGCAAAACAGTACGAGACTACATACAGTATGAGGCCACATACCGTATATGAACGTGCAAAAGGACTAGCTTCTGGCATTAGCCACTGAGTTTCTAATTATAATAAAGACCGACACAGTCCCTTATCACAGTAATGTTCGGTGTTCCATTAACTAGGTTACATTAGACCAACTGGGAAACTGGGTGGGCTTGGATGACAACCCTGTCTGTCACACTGAACAGTTTGCTTGACCTGGCTCTTAAACCTGCACCTGAATTGTATTGTTATTTTTTGACAAAACCACTATGCGATATGTAAAAGAATATGAATTCAGTTCAAAGACTTGTTTTTGCAGTGTGTGGAGAGCATTCTCTCTTCCTTAGTGCTACTGCCCTGGTTCTATGTGCACACATCATGTTGATTGAGCGCAACAACCATCTCCTACTGGGCAACTGGGAAGCATTCATCTTTGACATGTCCAATACCACCCTTGTTCACATCAGTCTAGTTGTTCAAGCAAGCACTAATCCAATGGTGGAATGGGTGGAGAGTAACAAATTGTATGTTGAATGCAATTTAATGAATGTGTATTTTCACCAGTGAAAAATGGGTCAAGTGGGTGGGAAAAATGAAACTGAATGGCAGCTTTCTTTAATTCGACATATGAGGGACATACTTCAATTAACTCTGTACGGGTGTGTATGTCTGTCTGTGTATGTCTGTGTTTGTGGGTGCATTTGTAAATATGTCTCTGTCCTCATGTTTAGACCCTTGTCTTAGAATGAAAGTTAAGTTGCTGGTAGTGTGTGAGGTTGGCTAGCATCAGGGCTGAAGTCCTTCATCGCCGAGGCCCAGGTGCAGACAATAAGACAATAAGAGGCGTGAAAGTAGTAAATTCAGAGGAGCGGAACGGTCGCTCAAAGAGAGGGAGAGGGAGGGCGACAAGGAGGGAGAGGGGGAGGTAGAGGGAGGGAGAAGGAGGGAGATCAGGTTAAATTAGAACATTTTAAGGGGTTGGATTTGAGGTGTCTTGCCCCCTCCAAACAAAACCCAGATAAAACGGGAGAGTGAACACATCAGCCGAGTACCCATGACAACTGAAGAGGAACAAATGCCGCCTGCTCCTTTCATCCCCATTTACTGCGACAAATGCCACAGGATGTATTATGCAGATACAGTAGTCACATACACTCCAACCCAGAGAGCCAGCCATTCAAAGAGCTGAGATGTTCAATTCAGAGCCTCAACTCTGTGGCTGGCTGTGGTGAAGTTTTAGACATCTGGGTTATTGTCCACCTGGGTTGTTGACAGAGATGGGACCAAGCCATTGTTTTTCAACTCACAAGTAAGTCTCAATTCTTAGCACTCAAGTCCCAAGTCAAGACTGGCAAGTCCGAGTCAAGTCTCAAATCAACTCAAGTCAAGTCTCAAGTCCTAAACTTTGAGTTTCGAGTCCAAAACATTTACATTTACATTTAAGTCATTTAGCAGACGCTCTTATCCAGAGCGACTTACAAATTGGTGCGTTCACCTTAAGACATCCAGTGGAACAGCCACTTTACAATAGTGCATCTAAATCTTTTAAGGGGGGGGTGAGAAGGATTACTTTATCCTATCCTAGGTATTCCTGAAAGAGGTGGGGTTTCAGGTGTCTCCGGAAGGTGGTGATTGACTCCGCTGTCCTGGCGTCGTGAGGGAGTTTGTTCCACCATTGGGGGGCCAGAGCAGCGAACAGTTTTGACTGGGCTGCGCGGGAACTGTACTTCCTCAGTGGTAGGGAGGCGAGCAGGCCAGAGGTGGATGAACGCAGTGCCCTTGTTTGGGTGTAGGGCCTGATCAGAGCCTGGAGGTACTGAGGTGCCGTTCCCCTCACAGCTCCGTAGGCAAGCACCATGGTCTTGTAGCGGATGCGAGCTTCAACTGGAAGCCAGTGGAGAGAGCGGAGGAGCGGTGTGACGTGAGAGAACTTGGGAAGGTTGAACACCAGACGGGCTGCGGCGTTCTGGATGAGTTGTAGGGGTTTAATGGCACAGGCAGGGAGCCCAGCCAACAGCGAGTTGCAGTAATCCAGATGGGAGATGACAAGTGCCTGGATTAGGACCTGCGCTGCTTCCTGTGTGAGGCAAGGTCGTACTCTGCGGATGTTGTAGAGCAGGGGTGTCAAAGTCAAATGGACGGAGGGCCAAATAAAAAAATCAGCTACAAGACGAGGGCCGGACTGTTCGAATGTTCATTGAAAATTTTTTAAATGACGCATATAGTCTAGTGAACCTAATTGAACCTACTGAAAACCTAACAAATATATTACAATATGATCAGATAAATAAAGCAATATTTTCTTATGGCTCTGTCAGTAATCTTTAATTTTCAACAGACACAAAAGACAAATTTCCTTTATATAAATATCCCCATAACATGAACATTAAATGAAAGAAACCGGTATTCAAGGCACCATCAGTAGACTATATTTTCTATTTTAGCAAAAGTGGGCTAAATTTACTTCAAAGAAAAAAACAATAATAGCAATTTTCTATCATCCACTCAACTGAAATATTTTTAAAATATAATTGGATTGAAATACAAAAAAATAAAGTGCAAAAATCTATTAATCAAAAACAACACTTTGTTTAAGGAGAAGTAACATGCAGTGAAAACAAATATTAAATTTTAACTTTTAAACTTGAACTGAGTAAAAACTCTAAATATGTGATTGCACAGTAATGTTCACTTGTTTGAGGTTGAGGGTGATACTTGGTGGTGTCCCATCTTTTCCACAAGTTCATCAATGTTCGGGGTAAGGCTCTGAGCTGAAGAAATCCTCAGAATTGAGTGGAGGTGTTCAGCAGTAAGTCGACTTCTGTGTGATGTTTTGTTCAGGTTCATCAAAGAAAACAGTTGTTCACACAGGTATGTGCTGCCAAACATAGACAACGTTTGAGCAGCCTGGATGCGCAGCTGGGGCATTGTGCCGGGGAGGAAACGGGCGAACTCCGCAGCACCCACTGCCGCATATTTTGCCCTCAGTGCATCATTGCATTGAGGTCAATCAACTCCATTTGGAGGTTTGGTGGTGAGCTTTCCACGTCAACAGCAAATGGGTTACCGAGCAGTTCCAACCTGCTTTTTTGTGCTTCAAAGTCAGCAAATCGGCGTCGAAAGTCAGCGGCAAGCATACCTATTTTATCAGCCAACTGTGTGCTCGGGAACGCACTGGTAGAGAGCTTCTCTTTCATGGTCTGGCAGCTGGGAAAGTGGCTCAAATTTTCTTTCCGCATCTGCGTCTCCCACAGAGTCAGTTTGGTTTTAAATGCCTTCACTGTACTGTACATATCAGAGATGACACGATCCCGACCCTGCAGCTGCAAGTTTATTGCATTCAGATGACTCGTAATGTCACACAGAAAAGCCATTTCACACAGAAACATTTCGTCTCGGAGTTGTGTTGTGTCTTTCCCTTTGCTGTCCAAGAACAGACAAATCTCCTCACGAAGCTCGAAACATCTTTGAAGCACCTTTCCCTGGCTTAGCCATCGCACCTCTGTGTGATAAGGCAAATCACCATGCTCCGTTTCTAACTCCGTCAGAAATGCCTTGAACTGGCGGTGATTCAAACCTTTGGCTCTGATAAAGTTAACTGTGCGCGTGATGATGCTCATTACATGCTCCATTTTCAAGGCTTTACCGCACAACGCTTCCTGGTGTATGATACAATGATAAGCTGTCAGCTCACCTGTCGCGTTTTCCTCTTGCATCTTTTCCCGTATCTTCGCCACCAGTCCGCTCCTGTGTCCACACATCGCAGGTGCTCCGTCGGTTGTCAAACCCACGAGTTTTTCCCAAGGCAGCTCCATCTCATTTACACATCTTGACACCTCTTCATACAAATCATGCCCCGTAGTTGTGCCATGCATAGGACGTAAAGCCAAAAACTCCTCTGTCACGCTTAGGTTGGAGTCCACTCCGCGGATGAAAATTGACAACTGGGCAATGTCAGAAATGTCGGTGCTCTCATCCACAGCCAAGGAATATGCAATAAAATCTTTTCCCTTTTTCACAAGCTGCTCTTTTAGATTGATGGACAACTGGTCTACTCTCTCGGCAATGGTGTTTCTGCTCAGACTCACATTTAAAAAGAGTTGCCTTTTTCTGGGCAAACTTCGTCACAAACTTTAATCATGCAGTTTTTGATGAAATCCCCCTCCGTAAATGGCCGGGCTGATTTAGCGATCTCTTCTGCCAAAATAAAACTGGCCTTGACAGCAGCCTGGCCTTGTGATTTGGCTTTTGAACAGAGCCTGTCGAGATTTGAGGCCTCGTTTTAATTCCTCTGCCTTTTGTAGCCTTTGTCCCATGTCCATATTCTTGTTTTTGTCCGCGTGTTTCGTTTCATAATGTCGTCTCAGATTATACTCTTTCAGTACCGCCACACTTTCTCCACACAGAAGACACACAGGTTTTCCAGCTACCTTCGTGAACATATACTCCGACTCCCACCTTGTTTGAAACCCCCGGTTCTCAGTATCCACCTTCCGTTTTGCCATTTTTGATGGGTATCTGAAAGTTAATTTTACTGTGATGCTGACGACTGCTGTGCCAATAAATATTGAAATGAAGCAGCCTACTGCTCGGTGCGTCACCTTTGCATTGTGGGAAATGTAGTATTGGTGCGTGTAAAAGATCTGCGGGCTGCCGGCTTGCTGCGGGCCGGTTCTAATAATAAATCAAGATCATCCCAGGGGCCGTAAAAAACCTTCTTGCGGGCCGGATGTGGCCCGCGGGCCTTGACTCTGACATATGTGTTGTAGAGCATGAACCTACAAGAACGGGCCACCGCCATGATGTTAGTTGAGAACGACAGGGTGTTGTCCAGGATCACGCCAAGGTTCTTAGCGCTCTGGGAGGAGGACACAATGGAGTTGTCAACCGTGATGGCGAGATCATGGAACGGGCAGTCCTTCCCCGGGAGGAAGAGCAGCTCCGTCTTGCCGAGGTTCAGCTTGAGGTGGTGATCCGTCATCCACACTGATATGTCTGCCAGACATGCAGAGATGCGATTCGCCACCTGGTCATCAGAAGGGGGAAAGGAGAAGATTAATTGTGTGTCGTCTGCATAGCAATGATAGGAGAGACCATGTGAGGTTATGACAGAGCCAAGTGACTTGGTGTATAGCGAGAATAGGAGAGGGCCTAGAACAGAGCCCTGGGGGACGCCAGTGGTGAGAGCGCGTGGTGAGGAGACAGATTCTCGCCACGCCACCTGGTAGGAGCGACCTGTCAGGTAGGACGCAATCCAAGCGTGGGCCGCGCCGGAGATGCCCAACTCGGAGAGGGTGGAGAGGAGGATCTGATGGTTCACAGTATCGAAGGCAGCCGATAGGTCTAGAAGGATGAGAGCAGAGGAGAGAGAGTTAGCTTTAGCAGTGCGGAGCGCCTCCGTGATACAGAGAAGAGCAGTCTCAGTTGAATGACTAGTCTTGAAACCAGACTGATATGGATCAAGAAGGTCATTCTGAGAGAGATAGCGGAGAGCTGGCCAAGGACGGCACGTTCAAGAGTTTTGGAGAGAAAAGAAAGAAGGGATACTGGTCTGTAGTTGTTGACATCGGAGGGATCGAGTGTAGGTTTTTTCAGAAGGGGTGCAACTCTCGCACTCTTGAAGACAGAAGGGACGTAGCCAGCGGTCAGGGATGAGTTGATGAGCGAGGTGAGGTAAGGGAGAAGGTCTCCGGAAATGGTCTGGAGAAGAGAGGAGGGAATAGGGTCAAGCGGGCAGGTTGTTGGGCGGCCGGCCGTCACAAGACGCGAGATTTCATCTGGAGAGAGAGGGGAGAAAGAGGTCAGAGCACAGGGTAGGGCAGTGTGAGCAGAACCAGCGGTGTCGTTTGACTTAGCAAACGAGGATCGGTTGTCGTCGACCTTCTTTTCAAAATGGTTGACGAAGTCATCTGCAGAGAGGGAGGAGGGGGAGGGGGAGGAGGATTCAGGAGGGAGGAGAAGGTGGCAAACAGCTTCCTAGGGTTAGAGGCAGATGCTTGGACTTTAGAGTGGTAGAAAGTGGCTTTAGCAGCAGAGACAGAAGAGGAAAATGTAGAGAGGAGGGAGTGTAAAGGATGCCAGGTCCGCAGGGAGGCGAGTTTTCCTCCATTTCCGCTCGGCTGCCCGGAGCCCTGTTCTGTGAGCTCGCAATGAGTCGTCGAGCCACGGAGCAGGAGGGGAGGACCGAGCCGGCCTGGAGGATAGGGGACATAGAGAATCAAGGGATGCAGAAAGGGAGGAGAGGAGGGTTGAGGAGGCAGAATCAGGAGATAGGTTGGAGAAGGTTTGAGCAGAGGGAAGAGATCAAAACAAGTCATAATGTGCTCTTCACCAAATGTAATCCCATTTCATATTTTTAACAAGAGTAATAGTTAGTATATTACATTTACGCAAATCATGAATGCTTCTAAAAATATATATATTTATTACTTTCCAAATAAACTTTATATTTCCATGGAAATACATGGGTAGCCTTGAGAAAGATCCCCCCCCCCCCCCCATTGCGATTGACTATCGAGGATTGCAATCGGACGATATAGCCCAACATTCTCTCTCTCTCTCTCACACACACACACACACACACACACACACACACACACACACACACACACACACACACACACACACACACACACACGCACACACACACGCACACACACACACACACCCCTCTGTGTGTTACGCTAGGCTAACGTATGTTAATGATTTCAGGAACAGCAGTAACATCGGGCAGGATTTAGGCTTCCAACTGCCTGGCCAGTTGTAGCACAATCTTGGGTGCAATGATCACGTTCCCGCACTGACTGACTGTGGAGGCTCATTGATTTAACGTTACGTTAGCCTACATGCTACACTATATATAGCTGTCGGGTATATTAGCCACGACCGTTCTTTAAGCAGCTTCAAATGTCGAACAAAGTTGGAAGTTGTTGTGCCTCAGTCTGTAATTTTCTTACCACATGTTTTGCAAGTTGCAATCCGTTTTTTGATGGGTACAGTGTAGTCTTTATATCCAAAAATAAAATGTTTGGGTATCATCTTTCCAAGGGCTCCATCTGAATTCGAGTCCAAGTCATATGACTTTAGTCCACACCTCTGGTTATTGATATATTAAAAATACAATCTGGGATATTTCCATCTGATCATTGATAAATACCTTAATTAAAGTATTATAACTGTCTTGCATTAGACCTTACAGTGCCTTCAGATAGTATATACACCCCTTGACTTTTTCCATAATTTGTTATGTAACAAAGTGGGATTAAAATTGATTTAATTGTAGTTTTTTTGACAACAATCTACACAAAATACTCTGTCAAAGTGGAAGACAAAGTATAACATTTGTAAAAAGCTAATGACAAATAAAACACTAATATATATTGATTATTCAACCCCCTGTCACGCCCTGACCATAGAGAGCTGTTTATTCTTGTCACGCCCTGACCTGAGATATCTCTGTTTTCTTTATATTTTGGTTAGGTCAGGGTGTGACTAGGGTGGGTACGCTAGTTTTTGTATTGTCTATGGGTTTTGTATTGTCTAGGATTTTTGTATGTCTAGGTTTAGTAGGTCTGGGTGATTTGTATGTTTATGGTGGTCTGATATGGTTTCCAATCAGAGGCAGCTGTTTATCGTTGTCTCTGATTGGAGATCATATTTAGGTAACCATTTCCCTTTGGTGTTTGTGTGATCTTGTCTATGTGTAGTTGCCTGTCAGCACTAATTTTGTATAGCTTCACGTGTCGTTTTGTTATTTTGGTTAGTTTGTTCAGTGTTCATTCTTATAATATAAAGAATGTACGCATACCACGCTGCGCCTTGGTCCGATCCTTACGACGAACGTGACAATTCTCTATGTTGGTTAGGTCAGGGTGTGATTAAGGGTGGGTTATCTAGGGGAATTGTATATCTATGTTGGCCTGGTATGGTTCCCAATCAGAGGCAGCTTTTTTATCGTTGTCTCTGATTGGGGATAATTTTTAGGTAGCCATTTCCCCATTGTGCTTTGTGGGATCTTGTCTATGTATAGTTAGTTGCCTGTGAGCATTATTATAGCGGCACGTTTCGTTTGTTTGCTTTGTTGTTTTGTTCTTTGAAGTTTTCTATTCCAAAATAAAGGATGGAAACATACCACGCTGCATCTTGGTCTACTCCTTATGACGAACATGACACCCCCTGAGTTAACTTTAGCAGAGATTACAGCTGTGAGTCTTTCTGGGTAAATCTCATTCTGCAAGCATGCATGTGTTTGGAATATTTTTATTCTGTACAGGCTTCCTTATTTTCACTCTGTCAATGAAGTTAGTAATGTGGAGTAACTACAAGGTTTTCTCCTATCACATCCATTAAACTCTGTAACTGTTTTAAAGTCACCATTGGCCTCATGGTGAAATCCCATGAAATCCCATCCCTCTCCCGTAACTGAGTTAGGAAGGACACCTGCATTTTTGTAGTGACTGGTTGTATTGATACACCATCCAAAGTGTAATAATTCCCCATTGTCAAAGGGATAGTTAATGTCTGATTTTCTTTTCTTTTTTTACCCATCTACCAATAGGTGCCCTTCTTTGTGAGGCATTAAAAAACTCCCTAGTCTTTGTGGTTGAATTTGTGTTTGAAATTCACTGCTTGACTGAGGTACTTTACAGATAATTGTATGTGTGGGGTACAGAGATGAGGTAGGCATTTACAAATATTGTTAAACACTATTATTGCGCACACAGTGAGTCCATGCAATGCTATATGTGACTTGTTAAGCTCAGGCTAAATTCAAAGCTGTAACACAACAAAATGTGGAAAGAGTGAAGGGGTGTGAATACTTTCTGAAGGTACTGTATGTGTTCATAACACCAGGCCTACAGTACATGTGTAACGGAGGTGGTTCGTCTGTGGTTTGAAACCAATAACCCTAACCCTAACTATGGTAAGATACATTTTGTCATTTGGGTGAAGTGTCCCTTGAATAAAATGTTGAACGCTTATTTATATCATTCTGCAAGCATGCAGTGTCTGAAGACAAACAAAGAGGACCGCTGGTCTGGTTTGTCTCTGTCACCCGGACAGTAAAGGACATCACCATAATCAATGGCAGGTTGGCTCCTCTGGGGGTTAGAGCCCTTTTCACAAACCGTGTTTGTCTTACTCCTCCGCAAGCAGCTCAGGCTTGGAAGAAAGACTGTTAGACCAGTGTGTGTACTGGTCAGGGTATTGATTGGAACCTGCTTGTCTGTTTGTTTATTGTTGATTTATTTATTTATCTGTGCTGGGAGTCTAAGCGTGAGACCAAATCTCCATAACTCGAGGACAAGCTCCAAACAAATAAGGTCATGTTTCTTGTACTGCTGGTCTTATAGTACAATCTCTCCGCAGTTCTATTTCCCCGTGGCTTGTGCATCTTTTTCATTGGAGAATTTCGTCAGAAGCTTAAATGAGCAGCATTGTGCTATCTAGACATTTAATGATGCATTTCGCACGATTTTCGGATTATTCTAAAAACTCATGTAGTGGTGTTGGTAGGCTGTCTCTCTATTCATGTCTGTCTGCAAGTAGAATTGGCAGGCTGACTGTGTCCATGACTGGGTAAAGGGTTAAAAGGTTTCCTGCTGGGTTCTGCCTCCTCACTGTCGACGTGTGTGATCCAGGTCAATGTAATTTGCTCTGCAGGCTAGTTCATTTCAGACGGCATTAAAATGCACAGGCTCGCTCTGGGCTGCATTGCATCCCTCTGCTCCCCCCCAGGCTGTTCCCTCTCCCCTGTCACCTACAGCTAACCTTTCGCATGATACAATTCAAAATAATTGGCCTGATAATGAATCCTTGTGAAATGGCGTCCTAATGAGCGTAAATTGCATACAGTGGCTTATGCTCGCTTTTTAAAATCTCATCAGAGCTCACGATTAAGCTTGAAAAGGACCGGGCCTGGAGAGCTCTCAAGGCCCAGGCAGCACATTAAAGTCTCTCATTTAGCCTCTCTCTGTGCCTAACTTCCACCAAAATCTTTATTTCTAAATAATGATAGAAAAGGGCTCTTGATAGATGGTGGAGAGAGGGAAGCTTGTGGTATATACTCTAGCAACATGTCTGGTGGTGAAGAGATGGCAGCTTGTGGTATATACTCTAGCAACATGCCTGGTGGTGAAGAGATGGCAGCTTGTGGTATATACTCTAGCAACATGCCTGGTGGTGAAGAGATGGCAGCTTGTGGTATATACTCTAGCAACATGTCTGGTGGTGAAGAGAGGGCAGCTTGGGTATATACTCTAGCAACATGCCTGGTGGTGAAGAGAGGGCAGCTTGGGTATATACTCTAGCAACATGCCTGGTGGTGGAGAGATGGCAACTTGGGTATATACTGTAGTAACATGACTGGTGGTGGAGAGATGGCAACTTGGGTATATACTGTAGTGACATGACTGGTGGTGGAGAGATGGCAACTTGGGTATATACTGTAGTAACATGACTGGTGATGGAGAGATGGCAACTTGGGTATATACTGTAGTGACATGACTGGTGATGGAGAGATGGCACCTTGGGTATATACTGTAGTAACATGACTGGTGGTGGAGAGATGGCAACTTGGGTATATACTGTAGTAACATGACTGGTGGTGTAGAGATGGCAACTTGGGTATATACTGTAGTAACATGACTGGTGGTGGAGAGATGGCAACTTGGGTATATACTGTAGTAACATGACTGGCGGTGGAGAGATGGCAACTTGGGTATATACTGTAGTAACATGACTGGCGGTGGAGAGATGGCAACTTGGGTATATACTGTAGTAACATGACTGGCGATGGAGAGATGGCAACTTGGGTATATACTGTAGTAACATGACTGGCGGTGGAGAGATGGCAACTTGGGTATATACTGTAGTAACATGACTGGTGGTGGAGAGATGGCAACTTGGGTATATACTGTAGTAACATGACTGGTGGTGGAGAGATGGCAACTTGGGTATATACTGTAGTAACATGACTGGTGGTGGAGAGAGGGCGGCTTGGGTGTATATTTTTTTGTTTTGTTTTGTTTTTTACCTTTATTTAGCTAGTCCAACGGTTACTTGTCCAACGCTCTAACCACTAGGCTACTGGCCGCCCCACTATATACTGTAGCACCATGCCTGGTGGTGGAGAGAGGGCAGCTTGGATATACACTCAGGAAAAAAGGGTTGGTTTTTCGGCTGTCCCCATTGGAGAACCTTTTTGGTTCCAGGTAGAACTCTTTTGGATTCCATATAGAACTCTCTGTTTAAAGGGTTCTACTGTACATGCAACTCAAAAGGGTTTTACCTGGAACCAAAAGGGTTCTACCTGGGAACAAAAAGAGTTATTGAATGGGTTCTCCTATGGGGACAGCCGAAGAACCCTTTTAGGGTCTTGATAGCACCTTTTTTTCTGTGAGTGTAGTGTAGCACCATGCCTGGGGCTCTGAGACACTCTATCCTGGGGTATCATCACATCCTGGAGAGCTGGAGTGCCACGGTACACACACACACACACACACACACACACACACACACACACACAGTAATGATCTTCGTCTTCTTCGGAGGAGGAGTAGGAAGGATCGGACCAAAACGCAGCGTGGTAAGCAGTGCAGCGTGGTATCCATGATTGTTTATTATTCCAGAACACAAAAATACAAAATAACAAAGTGAAATTAAGAGATGAAAATCGAAACAGTCCTGAAAGGTGAAAACACAAAACAGGAAACAACTACCCACAAACACCAGGTGGGAAAAGGCTACCTAAGTATGGTTCTCAATCAGAGACAACGATTGACAGGTGCCCCTGATTGGGAACCATACCAGGCCAAACACATAGAAAAGAAAACATAGAAAAACAACATAGAATGCCCACCCCAACTCATGCCCCGACCAAACCAAAATAGAGACATAAAAAAGGAACTAAGGTCAGGACGTGACACACACATCTCTCAAAACCACAGAATCCAGAGCCCCTCCCCTCCCTGTTCATCCATTAGCGAACTGCCACCACATTTGCACACAGCAAACTTGGGGAAAAGAATAAGCAAGAAACCAGACTGTAGCAGCAAGAGCCTTTGACTGTAGCTGCAGGTTACTGCAGGCTATAAGCAGGAGACAGCGTGGTGGGAAGAATGGGAGCTGGATGCAGTAATGAGCTAATAAGCAGCACCAGAGAAGGATTGTTTTTAAGGGAACTGTTACAGTATGTTGCTGCCAGACTCAATGTTGACATTTCTTTAACAATACACCACTGGGGTCTTTGTTCTCTTTGTCAGACTGAACGGTGTGCCAAGCTTTATACAGAGACACAGGCATTCATTTTAATGGAAGGCTTTGGAAAGTTATGCGTGTATGTTTTCAGTTTGGATAACATCACATCCTCCCTTGTCAGGTAATTGCTGATTGTTCAGAGCTGTAACCATTTCAAAGCCAAAAGCACAGTTTTTGTTCTGTCTCATTCTTGATAAAGAGAGATAAAGGTTATACAGATCTTAACATGTACTGCTTTATTTCTCAATGACTAGCTCTCCCCTCATACACAACAACATCATCATTTATTCACACAGTTCCAACTAGCCCTCCCCTCTCTCTAACGACGTAACATGTTTAACCAGTTAGATATAGTTTGCGTGGGCGGAAAGTTTAAATGGGGAATTGAATTGTGTTTGGAACAACATGCAGATTTCTGTGCAGCCATAGCTGCTGATTATGATTGGTTTGTTATTGCTCTCTAGAGCATAACAAATCGCCATTATGTTGTTTTACTGAGACTGATTTAATTGGCACATTGTCACAAAATTAATTATCTGTCATTTATATTGATGCCATAAGTGCAAATAAAGAGTGCACCTGCTGCCTCTGGCACCGCAGCTAAAAGTACACCCAGACCTGCTCCAGGTCTCCTCCGATTGGGAAGGAGGAGAGGAATTGATGTTACCACTGAGGGGCTCCTACAGGCACCTACTTCTCTCCACAAAGCTGCAGTGAAAAGCAGTAGCCAGCCATGGTTCGTCCTGCTGAACGATGCTGTGTGTGTGTGTGTGTGTTTCCCCTCGGTGCCCCTAGTTTAGTTGTGCCATGGGTGGTCATACTGTGGTGAGAGACCCCTTCCTTCCAAGCAGATAAAGAGGCTAAAGTGCTGGAATAGATTGTTTAAGTGCCGGGTCAGGTCTGCTTTTCGTCTACTGCTACAAGGACCTCTTGGCTCTGGCAGGTTTTTCATCAAATATACAGTTGGGCCACAGCGGAGAGGGAGAGGAGAGGGAGAGGAGCAGGAGAGAAGCAGCTAGCCTCTCGTTATTTCTGAGATTAACTCCATAGCAGCGCTCAGTGAATATCAATTCTATGTATGTCTTTTTCTGCTAGTGCAGATTTGATAAATGCCTGCTATTCTCCTCGTCGTAGTGACTTTAGCAAATTTCATTTTTGAGTGGTGGTAGAAAGGTGGTATGTCTATATTCTGGCTCTATCCATCTCTCTGTCGGCTCTACCTGTCCTTGAAGATACTCCCATGTGGAAATCAGTGGTATAGTGGACTGTAAAGTCAAGTTAACTCAGATTAATCACATTTTATTTTGTGAATAGCAGTTTCCCACTTAATACGTATTTTTTTGTATTAGGGTTTACCTCCCTATTTTTTTTATACCTCTACATCCCTGGTGAATATACAGGGAAGGCCAGTGGGTACAGGGATGTCGTGGATGGCCAGTGGGTACAGGGATGGAGCTGTAGTGGATGGCCAGTGGGTACAGGGATGTCGTGGATGGCCAGTGGGTAGAGGGATGTCGTGGATGGCCAGTGGGTACAGGGATGGAGCTGTAGTGGATGGCCAGTGGGTACAGGGATGTCGTGGATGGCAAGTGGGTAGAGGGATGTCGTGGATGGCCAGTGGGTACAGGGATGTCGTGGATGGCCAGTGGGTAGAGGGATGTCGTGGATGGCCAGTGGGTACAGGGATGTTGTGGATGGCCAGTGGGTAGAGGGATGTCGTGGATGGCCAGTGGGTACAGGGATGGAGCTGTAGTGGATGGCCAGTGGGTACAGGGATGTCGTGGATGGCCAGTGGGTACAGGGATGGAGCTGTAGTGGATGGCCAGTGGGTAGAGGGATGTAGTGGATGGCCAGTGGGTAGAGGGATGTCGTGGATGGCCAGTGGGTAGAGGGATGTCGTGGATGGCCAGTGGGTACAGGGATGTCGTGGATGGCCAGTGGGTACAGGGATGTCGTGGATGGCCAGTGGGTACAGGGATGTCGTGGATGGCCAGTGGGTACAGGGATGTCGTGGATGGCCAGTGGGTACAGGGATGTCGTGGATGGCCAGTGGGTACAGGGATGGAGCTGTAGTGGATGGCCAGTGGGTAGAGGGATGTCGTGGATGGCCAGTGGGTACAGGGATGGAGCAGTAGTGGATGGCCAGTGGGTACAAGGATGGAGCAGTAGTGGATGGCCAGTGGGTACAAGGATGGAGCAGTAGTGGATGGCCAGTGGGTACAGGTATGGAGCAGTAGTGGATGGCCAGTGGGTACAAGGATGGAGCAGTAGTGGATAGCCAGTGGTTACAGGTATGGAGCAGTAGTGGATGGCCAGTGGGTACAGGTATGGAGCAGTAGTGGATGGTCAGTGGGTACAGGGATGGAGCAGTAGTGGATGGCCAGTGGGTACAGGGATGGATCAGTAGTGGATGGCCAGTGGGTACAGGGATGGAGCAGTAGTGGATGGCCAGTGGGTACAGGGATGGAGCAGTAGTGGATGGCCAGTGGGTACAGGGATGGAGCAGTAGTGGATGGCCAGTGGGTACAGGGATGGAGCAGTAGTGGATGGCCAGTGGGTACAGGGATGGAGCTGTAGTGGATGGCCAGTGGGTACAGGGATGGAGCTGTAGTGGATGGCCAGTGGGTAGAGGGATGTCGTGGATGGCCAGTGGGTACAGGGATGGAGCAGTAGTGGATGGCCAGTGGGTACAAGGATGGAGCAGTAGTGGATTGCCAGTGGGTACAATGATGGAGCAGTAATGGATTGCCAGTGGGTACAGGGATGGAGCAGTAGTGGGTGGCCAGTGGGTACAGGTATGGAGCAGTAGTGGATGGCCAGTGGGTACAAGGATGGAGCAGTAGTGGATGGCCAGTGGTTACAGGTATGGAGCAGTAGTGGATGGCCAGTGGGTACAAGGATGGAGCAGTAGTGGATGGCCAGTGGTTACAGGTATGGAGCAGTAGTGGATGGCCAGTGGGTACAGGTATGGAGCAGTAGTGGATGGTCAGTGAGTACAGGGGTGGAGAGTAGTGGATGGCCAGTGGGTACAGGGATGGATCAGTAGTGGATGGCCAGTGGGTACAGGGATGGAGCTGTAGTGGATGGCCAGTGGGTACAGGGATGGATCAGTAGTGGATGGCCAGTGGGTACAGGGATGGAGCAGTAGTGGATGGCCAGTGGGTACAGGGATGGAGCAGTAGTGGATGGCCAGTGGGTACAGGGATGGATCAGTAGTGGATGGCCAGTGGGTACAGGGATGGAGCAGTAGTGGATGGCCAGTGGGTACAGGGATGGAGCAGTAGTGGATGGCCAGTGGGTACAGGGATGGAGCAGTAGTGGATGGCCAGTGGGTACAGGGATGGAGCAGTAGTGGATGGCCAGTGGGTACAGGGATGGAGCAGTAGTGGATGGCCAGTGGGTACAGAGAGGGAGCAGTAGTGAATGTAGTGGGTGGCCAGTGCGATTTGAGAAAGGGACCAATCTCTAGGATGGCCTTTTCCCTTTCAAGAGCCATGTGGCCTATTTCTGTGATGCAACCGAGGCCAACCGATTAATATGATAACATCTTCACAGCTTGGGCTGGCCAGAACATTTTTCGCCCCTGAGGAGCTGTCAATAATGAGCTTGGGTCTCCCAGTAAAGCCCACCGTCCCCCTCCACGTGACAGCAGAGAATACATCCTTTATCCTTCAACTTTCATTCCATATTAATGTTTGTAAAGAGTGATCCGGCCGGCCGTCTCTGGTGGGGATTGGCCACTCTGAGGGGCCCAGTAATGAGAATCTTTAATACGGCCTGTCTCACCTGGCTGCTGATGAGATTGTTCCTGCTAAACTCCCAGTATGAGCTAAAATACTATTTATTTTTTAACATCCATGCTGGCTGGCCGGCAGAGGAAGGACAAGTTATTTCTGCCCTTGTTGAGAAGCCTCTGCCTCATTGGATTTGGTAATAATAACCTTGGCGGGATGATACAGGAGTCTTCCATCGCCTGCTTGTCTATTCCTGAGAGGTAACTAGCACTTTCAGGTCCTCTCCTGAGCGTTTCCAAATACAGTGTTGGTTGGTGTACAGTTGGGGGCTCCAGCACAGCAATCATCTCATAAGTAATGTGACAGTACCGTACCTCAGTAATAAGGGGAAGAAGATTTTTAGAATCCCCCCCCTATAAATAACATGAAACATTTAAACCACCAGAGAAGGAAGACGGTGATAAAGCAGCCCATAATAATTCTAGTGTTAAATTAATAATGCCGCCTCGCCTGGATCCGTTCTTCCTGTCTTTTTCTCTCTCCTGTCCTCCTCTCGCTCATTCTCACGCTCCAACCTTTCCTCGACTACTGATAAATTCCTCAAGGAGATTTTCTGATGGCGTTGTTTCCTGGGTGGGAGAGAGTTCTCTGCCCAACCACTTTTTCCTCTTTTGTCCTCGATGAACAGCATTGGGACAAAATTATTAGCAAGTATTTCATTTATTTTGCTTGAGCCTGTTAGAGGTCAAGATAGAATGGTAATGAATGGCAGTCTGACTGTTCGGATTAGATGATTGCAGCTTCCAAACTCAGCCCTGGACAGGACAGATAAATTCAACATTGATATCCAACTGTAATGAGCCATAACAAAGCATACACGTAAACAGTGCAGCTTTCTGAACATAATAAGCACTCCATGTGGAGATGGAAAGGCTCTCCGCTATAGGACACAAACGTTTTTGTACATAACGCACACTCAGAAAAAAGACCTGTTGACACGTAACCGTTGTGTGAAATGTGTTGTACACCCGTTGTTCAATCAGAGTGTAAGGGCAGTATGTCCATCTTCCTGCCTCTCTGATCAATTTCCTTTAATGGCCATGTTCCAGATTGACTATTTCCCCCTAAATGCTTATGGATGCAAACTGCTTAACATGCATCTTCCTGTTTTTCCATGTGTTCACCTTTCACCTTCCTCCTAACCGTGCCATGCTCCTTCAGGCATTGGTGTTTCTGTTGAGATTTAAATCTTCCGAATTGTTGTGAGATAAAGTTGCCAGGCCTGTGTGTGTGTTCATCACAGCCTTCTCCCAGAGCTGGGGCCCTAACTTGACATATCCTACAGAGCTTTGAAAAGCGTTGCCTTTAACTCGTGGAGGGCCAGAGCAGAGAGAAAAAGACCCATCACAGGCACAGAGAATAAAACCTAAAAAAGCAGCAGCCCTTCTTCTATTTTATTCCCCTGTCCTTTCTCCTTCTGATGGGTACGGAGTCGAGGTTGTCAGTGATAATCTTATCTGGCTGTGATGGGTAGCAGAGAGGGACAAAAGAGGCCAAGGCATGCTGGAGGTCTGATGGGCTGCTGATTGCAGAGCTGTCCAGTAGAAAGGAGGTTTCCATGAAGATGATGAATGACATGTGTCCTGGGCGATAGGCAGACCCATCAGGAGCCTGATGAATAGTCACGTCTCAGTGAAACAGATGACAGACAGGCCCCAGATTTAAATGTTAACCTCCTACTGTATTCACTCTCCTGCGAATATGGTTTGGTTTAGAAAATGTTTAAGAGGTGACTTTAAAGGATTAAAGCCAGATGAGTACACAGGGTGAGTTATAAAAATGAAGTGAAACATTGAATAAAGACCACAATAGATAGAAATGAATGTAGATACTGTATATATACAATACATTTTGGAAGGCTGCAAGTATTTGTGTCATTTGGAGAAATGTCCCTTTTTTATTAAACAAGACGGGCATATTCCATTTTATAAGAGTGCGATAGCTAGAGAACAATTTTAAATAACACACGTATGTGACGCAAAGCTTAATACCCCATACTTCATACCCCACCCTAAGTCCCATTCCCAGGTTCACCCTCCTGGCCAGTAGAGAGAGGCAGACAAGCCAGTATTACTGTATGTAGCCCTACTCATATTCATACCCAGTCCCATTCCCAGGTTCACCCTCCTGGCCAATAGAGAGAGGCAGACAAGCCAGTGATACTGTATGTAGCCCTACTCATACTCATACCCAGTCCCATTCCCAGGTTCACCCTCCTGGCCAGTAGAGAGAGGCAGACAAGCCAGTGATACTGTATGTAGCCCTACTCATACTCATACCCAGTCCCATTCCCAGGTTCACCCTCCTGGCCAGTAGAGAGAGGCAGACACGCCAGTGATACTGTATGTAGCCCTACTCATACTCATACCCAGTCCCATTCCCAGGTTCACCCTCCTGGCCAGTAGAGAGAGGCAGACAAGCCAGTGATACTGTATGTAGCCCTACTCATACTCATACCCAGTCCCATTCCCAGGTTCACCCTCCTGGCCAATAGAGAGAGGCAGACAAGCCAGTGATACTGTATGTAGCCCTACTCATACTCATACCCAGTCCCATTCCCAGGTTCACCCTCCTGGCCAGTAGAGAGAGGCAGACACGCCAGTGATACTGTATGTAGCCCTACTCATACTCATAACCAGTCCCATTCCCAGGTTCACCCTCCTGGCCAGTAGAGAGAGGCAGACATGCCAGTGATACTGTATATAGCCCTACTCATACTCATACCCAGTCCCATTCCCAGGTTCACCCTCCTGGCCAATAGAGAGAGGCAGACAAGCCAGTGATACTGTATGTAGCCCTACTCATACTCATACCCAGTCCCATTCCCAGGTTCACCCTCCTGGCCAATAGAGAGAGGCAGACAAGCCAGTGATACTGTATGTAGCCCTACTCATACTCATAACCAGTTCCATTCCCAGGTTCACCCTCCTGGCCAATAGAGAGAGGCAGACAAGCCAGTGATACTGTATGTAGCCCTACTCATACTCATACCCAGTCCCATTCCCAGGTTCACCCTCCTGGCCAATAGAGAGAGGCAGACAAGCCAGTGATACTGTATGTAGCCCTACTCATACTCATACCCAGTCCCATTCCCAGGTTCACCCTCCTGGCCAATAGAGAGAGGCAGACAAGCCAGTGATACTGTATGTAGCCCTACTCATACCCAGTCCCATTCCCAGGTTCACCCTCCTGGCCAGTGATACTATATGTAGCCTACCACGGCTGTGCTCACTGGCACACAACACACAATAGGGTGCCTAATGTGTCACTAGTGTCTGACTATGATAGATGATCCAGAAGAGATGTGCAGCCCTGCAGAAAACCCTGTCACAACTGCAGCACAGGGCCTGAGAAATCAGCTATTTCTTTTTATTTTTTATTTTTTAGAAAAGGCTATTCTTCCTGCTGACTTTATACTCAATTAACTTGTTTTGATTTACTTAACTGGGAGGTCAATTTATTTTCTCCTTTACAAGCTGTACTTTATTTAATTTAGGTGTATATGAGGAAATTAGAAGAACTCTCATTACTGGGAGAAAAAAAAGTGTAGTGTTTATTTCTCTTTGATTACGATCTTCTGAACGCTTCAGGGGCTGAGCTCCACATTACAAACGTAGTTTCATTGTGGTGGGTGGAGAGGTAGTTTCATTGTGGTGGGTGGAGAGATGGTTTCATTGTGGTGGGTGGAGAGGTGGTTTCATTGTGGTTGGTGGAGAGATGGTTTCATTGTGGTGGGTGGAGAGATGGTTTCATTGTGGTGGGTGGAGAGGTGGATTCATTGTGGTGGGTGGAGAGGTGGTTTCATTGTGGTGGGTGGAGAGGTGGTTTCATTGTGGTGGGTGGAGAGGTAGTTTCATTGTGGTGGGTGGAGAGATGGTTTCATTGTGGTGGGTGGAGAGGTGGTTTCATTGTGGTTGGTGGAGAGATGGTTTCATTGTGGTGGGTGGAGAGGTGGTTTCATTGTGGTTGGTGGAGAGATGGTTTCATTGTGGTGGGTGGAGAGATGGTTTCATTGTGGTGGGTGGAGAGGTGGTTTCATTGTGGTGGGTGGAGAGGTGGTTTCATTGTGGTGGGTGGAGAGGTGGTTTCATTGTGGTTGGTGGAGAGATGGTTTCATTGTGGTGGGTGGAGAGATGGTTTCATTGTGGTGGGTGGAGAGGTGGTTTCATTGTGGTGGGTGGAGAGGTGGTTTCATTGTGGTTGGTGGAGAGATGGTTTCATTGTGGTGGGTGGAGAGATGGTTTCATTGTGGTGGGTGGAGAGGTGGTTTCATTGTGGTGGGTGGAGAGGTGGTTTCATTGTGGTGGGTGGAGAGGTGGTTTCATTGTGGTGGGTGGAGAGGTGGTTTCATTGTGGTGGGTGGAGAGGTGGTTTCATTGTGGTGGGTGGAGAGGTAGTTTCATTGTGGTGGGTGGAGAGATGGTTTCATTGTGGTGGGTGGAGAGGTGGTTTCATTGTGGTTGGTGGAGAGATGGTTTCATTGTGGTGGGTGGAGAGGTGGTTTCATTGTGGTTGGTGGAGAGATGGTTTCATTGTGGTGGGTGGAGAGATGGTTTCATTGTGGTGGGTGGAGAGGTGGTTTCATTGTGGTGGGTGGGAGGTGGTGGTTTCATTGTGGTGGGTGGAGAGGTGGTTTCATTGTGGTTGGTGGAGAGATGGTTTCATTGTGGTGGGTGGAGAGATGGTTTCATTGTGGTGGGTGGAGAGGTGGTTTCATTGTGGTGGGTGGAGAGGTGGTTTCATTGTGGTTGGTGGAGAGATGGTTTCATTGTGGTGGGTGGAGAGATGGTTTCATTGTGGTGGGTGGAGAGGTGGTTTCATTGTGGTGGGTGGAGAGGTGGTTTCATTGTGGTGGGTGGAGAGGTGGTTGGTTTCATTGTGGTGGGTGGAGAGGTGGTTTCATTGTGGTTGGTGGAGAGATGGTTTCATTGTGGTGGGTGGAGAGGTGGTTTCATTGTGGTTGGTGGAGAGATGGTTTCATTGTGGTGGGTGGAGAGATGGTTTCATTGTGGTGGGTGGAGAGGTGGTTTCATTGTGGTGGGTGGAGAGGTGGTTTCATTGTGGTGGGTGGAGAGGTGGTTTCATTGTGGTTGGTGGAGAGATGGTTTCATTGTGGTGGGTGGAGAGATGGTTTCATTGTGGTGGGTGGAGAGGTGGTTTCATTGTGGTGGGTGGAGAGGTGGTTTCATTGTGGTTGGTGGAGAGATGGTTTCATTGTGGTGGGTGGAGAGATGGTTTCATTGTGGTGGGTGGAGAGGTGGTTTCATTGTGGTGGGTGGAGAGGTGGTTTCATTGTGGTGGGTGGAGAGGTGGTTTCATTGTGGTGGGTGGAGAGGTGGTTTCATTGTGGTGGGTGGAGAGGTGGTTTCATTGTGGTGGGTGGAGAGGTGGTTTCATTATTGTGGGTGGAGAGGTGGTTTCATTGTGGTGGGTGGAGAGGTAGTTTCATTGTGGTTGGTGGAGAGATGGTTTCATTGTGGTGGGTGGAGAGGTGGTTTCATTGTGGTGGGTGGAGAGGTGGTTTCATTGTGGTGGGTGGAGAGGTGGTTTCATTGTGGTGGGTGGAGAGGTGGTTTCATTGTGGTGGGTGGAGAGGTGGTTTCATTGTGGTGGGTGGAGAGGTAGTTTCATTGTGGTGGGTGGAGAGGTGGTTTCATTGTGGTGGGTGGAGAGGTGGTTTCATTGTGGTGGGTGGAGAGGTGGTTTCATTATTGTGGGTGGAGAGGTGGTTTCATTGTGGTGGGTGGAGAGGTAGTTTCATTGTGGTTGGTGGAGAGATGGTTTCATTGTGGTGGGTGGAGAGGTGGTTTCATTGTGGTGGGTGGAGAGGTGGTTTCATTGTGGTGGGTGGAGAGGTGGTTTCATTGTGGTGGGTGGAGAGGTGGTTTCATTGTGGTGGGTGGAGAGGTGGTTTCATTATGGTGGGTGGAGAGGTGGTTTCATTGTGGTGGATGGAGAGGTGGTTTCATTGTGGTGGGTGGAGAGGTGGTTTCATTGTGGTGGGTGGAGAGGTGGTTTCATTGTGGTGGGTGGAGAGGTGGTTTCATTGTGGTGGGTGGAGAGGTAGTTTCATTGTGGTGGGTGGAGAGGTGGTTTCATTGTGGTGGGTGGAGAGATGGTTTCATTGTGGTGGGTGGAGAGGTGGTTTCATTGTGGTGGGTGGAGAGGTGGTTTCATTGTGGTCGGTGGAGAGGTGGTTTCATTGTGGTGGGTGGAGAGGTGGTTTCATTATGGTGGGTGGAGAGGTGGTTTCATTGTGGTGGGTGGAGAGGTGGCATTAGTAGTAAAACAAGCTCAGTAAAGCTGGTTAAGAGTTGTTCATTTGTTTCGTGGCCTAGCGGTTAAGAACGTTGGGCCAGTAACTGAAAGGTCGCTGGTTTTAATCCCCTAGCCGATTAGGTGAATCATCTGCTGATGTGCCCTTGAGCATGGCCCATTTTTACATTTATTTTTTATTTTATTTTACCCCTTTTCCACCCCAATTTCGTGGTATCCAATTGTTTTTAGTAGCTACTATCTTGTCTCATCGCTACAACTCCCTTACGGGCTCGGGAGAGACGAAGGTTGAAAGTCATGCGTCCTCCGATACACAACCCAACCAGGCCGCACTGCTTCTTAACACAGAGCGCATCCAACCCGGAAGCCAGCCGCACCAATGTGTCGGAGGAAACACCGTGCACCTGGCAACCTTGGTTAGCGCTCACTGCGCCCAGCCCGCCACAGGAGTCGCTGGTGCGCGATGAGACAAGGATATACCTACCGGCCAAACCCTCCCTAACCCGGACGACACTAGGCCAATTGTGCGTCGCCCCACGGACCTCCCGGTCGCGGCCGGTTACGACAGAGCCTGGGCACGAACCCAGAGTCTCTGATGGCACAGCTGGCGCTGCAGTACAGTGCCCTTAAACACTACTTCACCCGGGAGGGTGCAAAATGGAGAAACAAGCAGTTGGGAGGTTGTTGAATAGTTACACTAGTTTTCACAGTCAAGTAGTTACAATACACACACAGTTACGTTTACAAGTGACACAAAATACAGTGTAGCATACTTCCTTTATGTTGTCAGAACAATGGAAAGAAGCTGTGCATTAACAATATCAGAGGCTCTTCTCCCCACAGGCCTGTCAGCTGTGTTACCTCTGGCCTTGTCTTTCCACCTACACTGTGTAAGGCTGTAGCCCGCATCTCATTCAGTCTTTTGTCTCAGCGAGCCATGCCTGCACCTGAACGTCCACTCTCCACCCCTCTGTCATAATTCATGCGCTGGTTGACATTGGATCCCAGGAGCTGTGCACTGACTCTGAGGCTGAATCACAGCTTATTGGTTATCTTCCAGACTTTTAATGCTGTCTTTTAACAAGATCAGGTTTAAAACAGAGGTCCTATCTCTCTCTAAGAGATTCAGATTTTAGGGGAGTTATAAACTCCGCAAAAAAGGAAACGTCCCTTTTTCAGGACCCTGTCTTTCAAAGATAATTTGTAAAAATCCAAATAACTTCACAGATCTTCATTGTAAAGGGTTTAAACACTATTTCCCATGCGTGTTCAATGAACCATAAACAATTAATGAACATGCACCTGTGGAACGGTCATTAAGACACTAACAGCTTACAGACGGTAGGCAATTAAGGTTACAGTTATGATAACTTAGGACACTAAAGAGGCCTTTCTACTGACTCTGAAAAACACCAAAAGAAAGATGCCCAGGGTTGCTGCTCATTTGCGTGAACGTGCCTTAGGCATGCTGCAAGGAGGCATGAAGACTACAGATGTGGCCAGGGCAATAAATGGCAATGTCCGTACTGTGAGACGCCTAAGATAGGACGGACAGCTGATTGTCGTCGCAGTGGCAGACCACGTGTAACAACACCTGCAACAGGATCGCTACATCCGAACATCACACCTGCGGCACAGGTACAGGATGGCAACAACAACTGCCCGAGTTGGAATATGCAATCCCTACCAGGAACGTACAATCCCTTCATCAGTGCTCAGGCTGTCCCCAATAGACTGAGAGAGGCTGGATTGAGGGCTTGTAGGCCTGTTGTAAGGCCTGTTGTAAGGCAGGTTCTCACCAGATATCTTGCTCTTCACTGACGAGTCGCGGTTTTGTCTCACTAGAGGTGATGGTCGAATTCGCGTTTATCTTCGATGGAATGAGCGTTACACCGAGGCTTGTATTCTGGAGCGGGATCAATTTGGAGGTGGAGGGTCCATCATGGTCTGGTGCGGGGTGTCACAGCATCATTGGACTGAGCTTGTTGTCATTGCAGGCAATCTCAACGTTGTGCGTTACAGGGAAGACATTCTCCTCATTCATGTGGTACCCTTCCTGCAGGCTCATCAAGACATGACCCTCCAGCATGACAATGCCACCAGCCATACTGCTCGTTCTATGCGTGATTTCCTGCAAGACAGGAATGTCAGTGTTCTGCTATGGCCAGCAAAGAGCCCAGATCTCAATCCCATTAAGCACGTCTGGGACCTGTTGGATCGGAGGGTGAGGGCTAGGGACATTCCCCCAGAAATGTCCGGGAACTTGCAGGTGCCTTGGTGGAAGAGTGGGGTAACATCTCACAGCAAGAACTGGCAAATCTGGTGCAGTCCATGAGGAGGAGATGCACTGCAGTACTTAATGCAGCTGGTGGCCACACCAGATACTGACTGTTACTGTTGATTTTGACCCCCCCCCCCCCCCCCCGTTTGTTCAGGGACACATTATTCCATTTCTGTTAGTCACATGTCTGTGGAACTTATTTAGTTTGTCTCAGTTGTTGAATCTTATGTTCATACAAATATTTACACATGTTAAGTTTGCTAAAAATAAACGCAGTTGACAGTGAGAGGACTTTATTTTTCCCTGAGTTTATATGAAAGTGCTTGACACCCCTTATAAAACAAGTTGTATTTTGGATGCAGTATTTGCAGCATACTGCATTCTAACTACAGTGTACTGCAGCTATACTGCACTCTGACTGCAGACCCCCTGGCTTACTGTCTGTGGAAGGGTTTGTTTGGAGAGCAATCAGATTTGTACAGGTGTTCTTGTGTACAGAGAGGAGTCAAATACAAGTGGATTGCAACCACCTCTCTGGCTCTGTTGATGGAAGGATATGTAGACGTATTTAATAAATTGGAGCTGTACTTGCATCCTTTAAAATGTATGGAATTTCAATTGAACAAAAAAAACTCTTTTGGTTTGCAATTTGTTCAATATGTAATGCATATCAGTAGATGTGTTAGCATATTGAGTGAGGTGTGGTTCTAACAGTAAAATATGCATGGGATTGTCCTTGATTCATATTGGTCAACAGTGCAGTTTGCACATGCCAAACATGGAACGGTGGAAGGCAGGCACCTCTCTGCCCAGATTCCCTCTGTCAGTCCCGTGAATGGAAGAGTAATTGATTTTCTCACTTGCTCGCGTTGATGAACGGTGGAAGGCAGGCACCTCTCTGCACAGATTCCCTCTGTCCTTCCCATGAATGGAAGAGTAATTGATTTTCTCACTTGCCCGCGTTGATGAATTGATAAAAGATTAACCACCAGAGGAAATCGAGTTAACGCCACTGGATACAGCTATGGATCTGTAAGCTGAGCTGTCATGCCTCTCCCCTGATTGGGGATCTGCAGATATGACCATGCATACGAGTGTCATCATCCTTCCCTTGCCTTTATTGGCCTGCATCTCCCATTAGAATGCAAAGTGGACACTAATCAAACTTTAACGCTGTGGGATGCTGTGTACTCAAGTGAATCTGCCTACCTTGATGTCACGTTGATCAGACATGTACACAATTAATCCATCTGCCAGACTGCCCTCCTTACCTTGATCTTTCCCAGAAGCGGTCAATAACCTCAGAGCTTGGATCTGATCATCAGCCTCCATATTTAATAATAAATCCTTGCCAGCAGCAGCAGCATCCGGTCTCCAGCCCTGTCTCATTCATCTCCAGTATAATCACCTGAGTGCTTGCCCTCTACCTACCCAGGCCTCTGACAAAATATCCAATCTGAGCCTCCATCGCCTACACCTTAATCTGCCCTGTATAAATAATAATGCATGTGTAAATGAAATGTGAAAGATTTTATTTGGACATATGAAGGGAGAACAAGGGCTAGTGAGGAGTGGAAAGCATTACAGTGGGTGGCGGCGACCGTGAGATCAAAGAAATATCTGAAGGTTCATTTGTTTTGATACCTGAAGCAAAGTCTTGAGCCCATCTTATCACAAGGCGCCATTTATGATGTCATTAGCGCGAGACGACAGACACGTCAATAAGGTTAACGACAGTGATGCATATGAAAACAACACAACAGGTGGGAGGCAACAAGTGTGGACGAAAGCAAGGTAGAGGTTCAGGTTAGAGCTGCATGGGGGAGGACAGGTTAGTGCATTTCCCCAAAAGGGAAATGTATCCTAAAACGATATCCTAAAAACATTCATTCACTGGGTGTGAATATACAAGAGATGTGATAAATAACCAACGGGTTTATTCAGCCTCCTCCCCTCAGTGTGTTGTCTGTCTGCATTCTCTGTGAGTGACAGGCTGGTGACCAGTTTGCCCTCTTATTAGATTGGCTTTTAATTGTCTTTCCACGAATGACCAAATCTGAACAGAATGCCGAGCTGCAGGTGCATTGTGGGTAAACAGCATTCCTGCATGTCTGTCTAGATGTCAAACCTCTGTCACACAGTGAGGCCATAAACACAACTCGTCTATTTATCTCTACATGTAGGAACCATCAAGGAACTCAATTAGCCTGTCAAGGTCAAGTCTGTGTGGCTGCCAGAAACAAACAATTAATGCAAACAAAAAAACTTTTCTTTACCCATTTAACTACCATGTCAGTTCAATTAACTCATCTGATTGTAGATGGGGAGTGATGCCTTGGCGGGAAGAGAGATTGATTCTGGTGCCGGAATCACTTGAAAAACGTTATACAATTGAGCATGCCAAAAACATCACCTTGCCATTTAATTGCTGTTAATGAGTGTCTAGAAGACTTGGGAGCCATGGCGACTAAGGTTTGCATGATGGCATCCTCCAGAATATGCAAACGAACCTTGGTTGAAAGTGCTAACTAGGTAGGAAGCTCTGCCTGGGCCAATTTACATGCAAACCCAGTCGGCATGGCTCCCAAGTTACTGATATGTTGCCCACCGCTGCGCCACCCCTCTCCCATTGAGTCAAATGCAGCTTGATTACTCTTCACACTCCCCAAATTATAATGCAAATAGCGTTCCACCTATTAACCATGCAGCCGCTCGAAACGTGCGCTTGTCCCCACTGTGTGTGATGTAAATTGCTATGTCACCTTAAAATTGACACCGGTAATTCTGTGCATTTGTAAAGTTATTGGGTGCCAGATCTTATGAAGCGTTGTGACAGCTATGCAGACGAGTGCATTTTGCTGAACATAGTCAATTTGGCACAGTCACAGGGGAGAGATTGCTTTTTGGTGCGTAATGAAACCACACATATTAAGAAATTACCTCTGAGCAAAATCCTCCTCCCAGCATCACCCTCACTTCCATCTCTGTTTACTTAAACGTGATGTTTAAGGGTTATTGACCTTGTCCTCATCCTCCTTGAAAGTCGAAACTGTTCTCATGACGTACGCCTGTTTTCTGACGGAATGTATTATTTGAAAGGAAAGAAAATGTGAAGGGTCTCAGTGTTGGAGTTGAAGAAATTACCTTCAGTGTACATCTCTACATCTATCATTATGACAAAGTGGGGGAGATATGATTTTGACAAATGTAAAATCAATGTGCCCTAGGCAGCCAAGGATTTTACCTTCATTCTATAATACAGGACGGTAGAGTATGCCTACTATAGGCACCAAGGGGAATAAATGCCTCAGGTGGGGTAATTTAACTGTATGATAATATTATTTTATATTTTATATATATTTATATATTTATATATATATATATTTATATTTTATATATATTTTTGGGGCGGCAGGTAGCCTAGTGGTTAGAGTGTTGGACTAGTAACTGGAAGGTTGCAAGTTCAAACCCCCGAGCTGACAAGGTACAAATCTGTCGTTCTGCCTCTGAACAGGCAGTTAACCCACTGTTCCTAGACCGTCATTGAAAATAATGATTTGTTCTTAACTGACTTGCCTAGTTAGGTCAAATTAAATGTTTTGTTTGTTAATCAATTATTAACTCTTTATACATGCTATCCTTAAAGGGGCAATCTGCAGTTGCTATTTTTTATTTTTGTACTTATAAATGAATGATATGTACACATTGAGTCTTGAAGAACTTATTAAGGCATCATGAGCGTAGTTCAACTGTCGTACCCCATCAGAACCCAAAATACACTGCTCAAAAAAATAAAGGGAACACTAAAATAACACATCCTAGATCTGAATGAATGAAATATTCTTATTAAATACTTTTTTCTTTACAGAGTTGAATGTGCTGACAACAAAATCACACAAAAATGATCAATGGAAATGAAATGTATCAACCCATGGAGGTCTGGATTTGGAGTCACACTCAAAATTAAAGTGGAAAACCACACTACAGGCTGCACACTACACACTCCAACTTTGATGTAATGTCCTTAAAACAAGCCAAAATGAGGCTCAGTAGTGTGTGTGGCCTCCACGTGCCTGTATGACCTCCCTACAACGCCTGGGCATGCTCCTGATGAGGTGGCGGATGGTCTCCTGAGGGATCTCCTCCCAGACCTGGACTAAAGCATCCGCCAACTCCTGGACAGTCTGTTGGTGGATGGAGCAAGACATGATGTCCCAGATGTGCTCAATTGGATTCAGGTCTGGGGAACGGGCAGGCCAGTCCATAGCATCAATGCCTTCCTCTTGCAGGAACTGCTGACACACTCGAGCCACATGAGGTCTAGCATTGTCTCGCATTAGGAGTAACCCAGGGCCAACCGCACCAGTATATGGTCTCACAAGGGGTCTGAGGATCTCATCTCGGTACCTAATGGCAGTCAGGCTACCTCTGGCGAGCACATGGAGGGCTGTGCGGCCCCCCAAAGAAATGCCACCCCACACCATGACTGACCCACCCGCCAAACCGGTCATGCTGGAGGATGTTGCAGGCAGCAGAACGTTCTCCATGGCGTCACATGTGCTCAGTGTGAACCTGCTTTCATCTGTGAAGAGCACAGGGCGCCAGTGGCGAATTTGCCAATCTTGGTGTTCTCTGGCAAATGCCAAACGTCCTGCACGGTGTTGAGCTGTAAGCACAACCTCCACCTGTGGACATCGGGCCACCCTCACACCACCCTCACAGAGTCTGTTTCTCTGAGCAGACACATGCACATTTGTGGCCTGCTGGAGGTAATTTTGCAGGGCTCTGGCAGTGCTCCTCCTGCTCCTCCTTGCACAAAGGCGGAGTTAGCGGTCCTGCTGCTGGGTTGTTGCCCTCCTACGGCCTCCTCCACGTTTCCTGATGTACTGGCCTGTCTCCTGGTAGCGCCTCCATGCTCTGGACACTACGCTGACAGACACAGCAAACCTTCTTGCCACAGCTCGCATTGATGTGCCATCCTGGATGAGCTGCACTACCTGAGCCACTTGTGTGGGTTGTAGACTCCGTCTCATGCTACCACTAGAGTGAAAGCACAGGAAGGAAGCAGGAAGCATAGGAACTGAGAAGTGGTCTGGTCACCACCTGCAGAACCACTCTTTTATTGGGGGTGTCTTGCTAATTGCCTATAATTTCCACCTGTTGTCTATTCCATTTGCACAACAGCATGTGAAATGTATTGTCAATCAGTGTTGCTTCCTAAGTGGACAGTTTGATTTCACAGAAGTGTGATTGACTTGGAGTTACATTGTGTTGTTTAAGTGTTCCCTTTATTTTTTTGAGCAGTGTATAATATAAAATATTTTGATATTATCGATGGTCAGTCCAACATTCTGTCTGTGCATTTGAGAGTGATCACATTTCCCCAGCCCGATTCCTCAGCTTTTTTACCAAAACAAGGGTGGGGTGAACATTTTGTTATTGTTTCAACTGCTGATTACCACTATAAGGTATGCTTGTCTTGCAATATGACATTTATTAGCCTAACTATATTTTGCATAAATTGATATCTGAAGTTGGATATCATAAGTCAAAATTGCTCTTGATTACAAAACTCACATCTGCCCACAGAAATGACTTCATACAAGTTGGGACTGAAAACCAAATTCAAACCGTTAGAACTAATAGACAGATAATGAATATTTAAAGATCACTTAGCTCGAAATGTTTCAATAACCACAGATTTGTCAGCAGCAGGTAAAATGGCTCAGTTGGACCCCGAAATAGAAGGACAAGTGGTTTAATTCACCACCTTGTATCCCAGCATGACTGAGCTGTGGGTACCATAAAATAGTAGGCTCATCATTGAAAAGTGTGTAAGCTATGTCATTTGAAATGATACAACCCACTTGTGGATAAAGGCTCAGTGTTTTGGAGTGCTCAGGCGCTGGCTGATTGGGGCCTAATTAGAGTGCTTTGTTAATGCCAGGTAGTGTCAGGTGCTAACGAGGAGTTGATTGGAGTGTTCGAGCCCGGGAGAGATGATTGGAATACCTGCCTTGCAGCTCAAAGTTAAATGCTGCTCAGTGCAGAGCGACATCTGACAGTGAAGTTGCTTCAGTGACAAATGAAATGTAATTGGTGAGGAGCAACATGAGTGGCCTCAGGGAAAGGTCTGCCTCGGTCGCAGAAAACCTCCAATCAAGTGATGAAGGTTTAGCAGAGGGGTGCTATGCTACGAGGAGGGGTTGATTAAATTATTTATAAGGATTTCATAGATTTAAGGTTGGGGTGATTCTCTAAGCGCTCGATTCAATCAGTATCACCAAAGTTTAGCTAATTTAAAGGCAATGTTCCCACGTTCGCAGAGACTGCATTCATGGTAAACGCTGCATAAATCGTCTCAATCTGAAATGACCTTTCAGGTGCGCTATAGCGCTAAACTTCGGCGATACAGATTGAATCGAGTCCTAATACTTTATGGCAAAGTGCACTACAAAATCACTTCAGAGCCGCTCCTTCCAATGCAGACCTGTCAAGAAGCAGAGACAACAAAGGTTTAAGCTAGGTAAAATGCGTACTCAAAGAGAGAGTTCACCCAAAATACAAAGTAACAATTTGGGTTCCTTACACTGTAAGCAGTCTATGGACAAGGTGTAACAGAAATCAGTGCCTTGGTTTTATTTCACTACCACTGTTTACAATGCTAACATTTGGTACCGATATTAGCATTTTTCGCACATCATGTCCAAATCATCCGAAAGTCTCAAATTGATTGTGAAGCTCAATGAAGTCACATAAATGATTTGAACATTATGCGCAAAACATGATAATATACAGTGCATTTTGTTATGTTACAGCCTTATTCTAAAATTGATTCAATAAAATTGATTCCTCATTCATCTACACACAATATCCCATAACAACGAAGCAAAAACAGGTTTTTAGAAATGTTTGCAAATGTATACAAATAAAAATAAACTTATTTACATAAGTATTCAGACTCTTTGCTATGACACTTGAAATTGAGCTCAGGTGAATCCTGTTTCCATTGATCATCTTTGAGATGTTTCTACAACTTGATTGGAGTCTGCCCGTGGTAAATTCAATTGATTGGACATGATTTGGAAAGGCACACATCTGTCTAAGGTTCCACAGTTGACAGTGCATGTCAGAGCAAAAACCAAGCTATGAGGTTGAAGGAATTGTCCATAGAGCTCCGAGACAGGATTGTGTCGAGGCACAGATCTGGAGAAGGGTACCAAAAAATATCTGCAGCATTGAAGGTCCCAAAGAACACAGTGACCTCTATCATTCTTAAATGGAAGAAGTTTGGAACCACTGAGACTCTTCCTAGAGCTGGCCGCCCGGACAAACTGAGCAATCGGAGGAGAAGGGCCTTGGTCATGGAGGTGACCAAGAACCCGGTGGTCACTGACAGAGCTCCAGAGTCCCTCTGTGGAGATGGGAGAACCTTCCAGAAGGACAACCATCTCTGCAGCACTCCACCAATCAGGCCTTTATGGTAGAGTGGCCAGACAGAAGCCACCCATCAGTAAAAGGCACATGACAGCCCGCTAGGAGTTTGCCAAAAGGCACCTAAAAGACTCTCAGACCATGAGAAACAAGATTCTCTCGTCTGATGAAACCAAGATTGATCTCTTTGGCCTGAATGCCAAGCGTCACATCTGGAGGAAACCTGGCACTATCCCTATGGTGAAGCGTGGTGGTAGATTCATGCTGTGGGGATGGTTTTGAGCGGGCAGGGACTTAGAGACTAGTCAGGATCAAAACAAAGATGAACGGAGCAAAGTACAGAGAGATCCTTGATGAAAACCTGCTCCGCAGCACTCAGGACCTCAGACTTGGGCAAAGGTTCACCTTCCAACAGGACAACGACCATGAGCGCAGAGCCAAGACAATGCAGAAATGGCTTCAGGACAAGTCTCTGAATGAACCCGATAGATCATCTCTTGAGAGACCTGAAAATAGTTGTGCAGCGATGCTCACCATCCAACCTGACAGAGCTTGAGAGGATCTGTAGAGAAGAAAAATTAGCAAACATTACTAAAAACCTGTTTTTACTTTGTCATTATGGGGTATTGTGTGTAGATTGATTAGAGATTTATTTTTATTTTTATACATTTGCAAAAAGTCAAAGGGTCTGAATACTTTCCGAATGCACTGTAGGTAACAAGACATAATTTGTGCCACATTAGCAAGTGCCAGGGAAACTAAACCAAAGCATGGATTGCTGTCCATAGACTGTTTATAAGGTAAGGAAACCAACGTAATTTTGTAATTTTGGTAAACAATCCCTTTAAAGAGTAGTATTTAGGACGATATCAGTGTTGAAACTCACCAATTATGAGAGCCAAGGTGTGTCAGACGAAGCAGGCCAACTGTTCATCATAGAGGCAGCTTAGCCTTAGGAAGAAAGAACCAGAGGACTGGAGTGATTTCAGCTTTCATACACAAACACAACTGCAGACCTCTAGACCTGGAAAAGTTGAGTCTTAAATGTACACCAGAGAGCTCTGGGCTCACCAAATGAGTCCTCAGGAGACAACCCTCAACACCTGCAGTCATTTTTCAAACATTTTAATTGGCTCTCCTCTGTCAGTTGATGCCCCGTGTCAGAGCTTGGATGCTCAACGCTCTGAATCAAAGGTCCAGGTCTACAGTGAACCTCATTTTGGCACACAGTCATTTTTTAGGGGGGAGGTAATCAAACGAACATTACCTATACTTTCCACACTACTAATGCAAACTGAGCCGTACTTGGTTAGAAATCCATCATAGTTGCTGAAACAGTGCTGGAATGGACAAAAAGCTGGAAAGGAGAAAAATGATAGGACAGACTCGAATCATACTTTATAGTTTTTATTTGTCTGGATGATTAAAGTGTAAACCACAGCCCATTATCCCTGCCATCATGAGTGACCACCAATGTAAGTGGTCTTCTTTCCTGCAGGGCTGGAACTCCAACTCCTGTACCTCAGAATATTGTTCTTCTGGTAGCCAGCCTGCCCTGTGAGTCATGAGTCTGTGTAAGAGTTCTACAGTTCAGCGTGGGAGGACAGGTGGCGTGACGGTGGAGTGTGTGTGTAAAAGAGAGAGAGCGATTGTGTGTGCGTGAAGTGCTCCCCCTGGCCAAGAGACGAGGGCGAGTGAGTGTCTGAGCTATGAAGAGAGGGAGGAAGATGAATTTCCAGACATTTATAATAGCTGTCACACCTCTGAAGCAATTTCACATTTGAAAATGGGACAGCGGCTCAAATTAAAAAGGACACATTTCCGCTGGCAGCACACATTGCTTTTTACATTTTCAGGTAAAACAGTTCCTGATTAAGCCCCGTGAGGACAGAAACACTCTCCTTGTGTGTGATGGATATCACTCAGAGAGCCATTCTGGATGTGTTGCACCCACTCCCCAGACATTTTGTGAACTCACCTTTGAAGTTGTGAGTTTGAGTCTTGTGGTAGGACATTGGTGGACTTAGCTGTGTGGTTCACAGACAGACAGACAGTCAGGCAAGGTAGTGACAGACATGAGCTCAATCCACATACAGACAAATGTGTTTTCCCTGAGAAAATGACAATAACAGATGATGTGAAATGTTTTGATAAATGAGAGGGCCAACAAACCGCAGATAGGTTCCAATGAGGACTTGAGGTATTTATTGATTTATTTCTGTAGCCCATCCCTCTCCTCTTCATGATTGTATCCATAACAGAAGTCTCAAGCTCATATCTTGAAATAAAACTTGAGGAAAAAACATTTGAAGTGTCGCCTGACTTAAGATTCGTGTCATTACATGGAATTCAACTCCACAGTCTATAGAGTCAGGTGTGTACAAGTACGTACAGTATGTTATTTTACACATTTAATGCAAACAGTTGTTTCATAACCACTCTATCGGTTTCAGCCATATGTCAATTTATGGACACTATATATACAAAAGTAGGACACGACTTCAAATGAGTGGATTTGGTTATTTCACCCATACCCGTTGCTGACAGGTGTATAAATCGAGCACACAGCCATGCGATGTCCACAGACAAACATTGGAGGTAGAATGGCCTTACTGAAGAGCTCAGTGACTTTCAACGTGGCACCGTCATAGGATGCCACCTTTCCAACAAGTCAGTTCGTCAAATTTCTGCCCTGCTAGAGCTGCCCTGGTCAACTGTAAGTGCTGTTATTGTGAAGTGGAAAGAGGAGCAGCAACAGCTCAGCCGCGAAGTGGTAGGCCACACAAGCACACAGAACGAGACTGGCAAGTGCGGAAGTGCGTAAAAATCGTCTGTCCTCGGTTGCAACACTCACTACCAAGTTCCAAACTGCCTCTGGAAGCAACGTCAGCAATTGTTCGTCGGGAGCTTCATGAAATGGGTTTCCATGGCCGACCAGCCGCGTGTCGGCTGGAGTGGTGTAAAGCTCGCTGCCACTGAACTCTGGAGCAGTGGAAACGTGTTCTCTGTAGTGATGAATCACGCTTCACCATCTGGCAGTCTGACGGATGAATGTGGGTTTGGCGGATGCCAGGAGAACGCTACCTGCCCCAAAGCATAGTGCTAACTGTAAAGTTCGGTGGAGGAGGAATAATGGTCTGGGGCTGTTTTTCATGGTTCAGGCAAGGCCCCTTAGTTCAAGGGAAGGGAAATCTTAACACCACAGCATACAATGACATTCTAGACGATTCTGTGATTCCAACTTTGTGGCAACAGTTTGGCGAAAGCCCTTTCCTGTTTCAGCATGGCAATGCCCCTGTGAACAAAGTGAGGTCCATACAGAAATGGTTTGTCGAGATTGGTGTAGAAGAACTTGACTGGCCTGCACGGAGCCCTGACTTTAACCCCATCGAACACCTTTGGGATGAATTGGAACGCCGACTGCGAGCCAGGCCTTATCGCCCAACATCAGTGCCGGACCTCACTAATGCTCTTGTGGCTAAATGAATGCAAGTCCCCGCATCAATGTTCCAACATCTAGTGGAAATCCTTCCCAGAAGAGTGGAAGTTATTATAGCAGCAAAGGGGGGACCAACTCCATATTAATGCCCCTGATTTTGGAATGAGATGTTCGACGAGCATACTTTTAGTCATTTTGTTGCATATTTTAACATACAGTATGATCACTATCTGGTAATGGTAACTTCATAATTTCCTTAGAATGGTAATAAATGTATAGAGAATAAATGATGATTAAAATAGTATGTGATAAAAAACATTTTAAAAAATGACTTATTTTATTTTATAATTTCTTCCGTGAACATCTCTGACTTTTCGGGTTGGGAATGGAAGTGTACCACAGAATAAAAATACACACACTATAGGCCATTATATTCAACTTTGTGCATTTTTATTTTGTTGCATCTTCTGGCATACATTATTTTTCAAATAACTCAAAAGGTTTAATCCCACACCAATTCAACTTTAAACAATATTCCATTTAAAATAAAAACAATGAGTGAAATGGTTCAAAACAGTTTATTTACATTTTTTCCAGACAAACACATCGATTTCTGCACCACAGTAGAGCATGGAAACCTTTCACAAACAAGTTTTATTATTATAATTATTTGAAAATACAAATATAAAATTATACTTTCCACATCTGAGATGTGAGAGACCCCCATCCACTTTATTATATTTTACAACAGGGCTTGAGCAAGCCATACAAGAAGACCTGAAAGATGCTTTCAGACGTCAGTCCTATCAGTCAGCTCTCGCGGTAAAAAGTCTGTTAACATTAAAACATGGGCAAGTGTTAGGAAAGGGCAAGGCAATCAGAGGTTGAACCCAAGAGGGAGCATGAGAGAAGAAAAGACTCAGCTAAGGTCAGGTCAAATGTACAGTAAGACAAATGTCCACAGAGATGCACAGGACTTTTAATGACTGTACCGCTTCCCTAAACCCCCTGTACCCACCCCCTGTACCCACCCCCTGTACCCACACACCCACACACACACACACACCCACACACACACACACACACACACACACACACACACACACACACACACACACACTGCTCTAGCAGTGGCCCATGCCATGCTACTCACTAACCGACAATTCCCCGTTTGAAATAATTGTATTTTATGCTTTACCCTAAAGTATCAGTCACAGCTTCTAAAGCCCACGTTTTACAGTCCAACCATGTTGCATCATGGGAAAACATCATAATAATGTTAAGTGTGACACAAACATAATACAAACAGTGTTGCCTACGTAAACATTTCAGACAGCGGGGAGTTAATTTCATCTGAAATTAGGGTTCAGCCTCAACAAATAGACATACACAATAATATATCCTTAACTAACATTATATGCCTGTTACTACAGTAGGTACGTGTGCGCTGTGTGTCTGTTAATTCAGTGATGGGATGTTTGTTTGGCCATTGCCTAGCACTTGCCTCAAGATTCAAGTTTAAATGGTTACGGTAGTACGCTCCCAATATATCATCCAACACCTTCCAGGTCTTTTTTATATATATATATATTTTTAGTTTAGTTTTTTTTTTACCAACAATTATCCAATGATTAAGTAGTCTAGCAAGATGTGCAACATTCATCAGCTGTAAACTGCTGTCCATGTGAAGGGAAAGTATAGCAACTACAGAGCCATGCTACCTTAAAGTCCAAGCTGTGAAATCTATTTGAAATCTTTTATTAACTAATAGAGATGGTATCAACTATTTTGAATGGACAGCCAGCCAACTTTTACTCTAATCAAATGGTAAATCAGGTATAGTGATATTGGTAGAGGGACATTTAAAACAGAGATAGCTTCTTGCAATGTATCACAGAGCTTTACACTTGCTCTCGGTGGGTACATTCTGCTGCAATAATGTCACGTTTACCAACAGGTTTCGAAATTTTGGCTCAGTCTTCATGAGAACAATGCATACATCCTATCCTACCTCAACTCTCTGTGGTTCTATGAATTGCTTAAATTAAATATGTCCTATAGGTATCATTTCAATAAGCCCTTCATATAACAACTCATCAATAGCTTTTGCACTGTCTTGTTTTCCTTTAGCAGGAGGGTCTTAAAGATTAAGTTATTGCACAGTGCAAATGTCTATACTAACAAGCAGGCTGCCATTTGAATGAGAATACTTTAAATGAAGACTAAGCACGTGAGAGCAGGAGTATGAATGAATCTACAATGTAAATGATACCCAGGCTTTGATTAAAGTAAAAATCTGCTTCCAATGGTTCAAGAGTACAAAAATAATTCACTACATTCTCAAACGTTGATAATGAACTCAAACTAAAGTATGAATTCATATGAATTAATAATGAATTAAGTAGACACCGAAAATAAAATAAACTGTATCCAAAAATAGTAGTGCCAGGGGCCACTGGGATATAAGAGGTTAAGAGTACAAACATCAAAATGAGTTTAGATTAATTATATCTATAATAGTTATTGTTATTATGACCATTATTATCATTAATCTGTTATGTGATAAAATCCATTATGCTCAATCATAATTATAGCTTGTGTCCCTCTTGTGAAATAATGACAAATAAAACGGTTTTGCATATCTAGTATTAGCTTTTAAGGTAGTATGGCACACCCATTTTTTTTAAACATTCAAGGGTGGGGATCCAATCAATGCCTTGTTTACGATTCGGTCTTACAGCAATTTTTGATTTAAATGTCTTCAATGATTGCTTTGGTTAGTTGAAACCATGTGAGATCAGTACAACTGAAAATAAATAGACAAATGATGTTGAAACTAATGTCAGCTTTTCTTTAAAAAAATATGGTAATTAAGAAGAGAAAGCTCTATCGTTACTGGTCCTACATCTCCTAATAGCTACATCTACATCTTAACTACATAACACCTACCACTAATACTAGAAGAGGGAGACAGAGAGAGAGTGAGACATTGGGAGAGACGGAGAGGAGGAAAGAGAGATCAACAAATAAGTGTATAAACCACTACACTGGCATCAAAGACGGCACTCTTACAAGGTCATTTGCAGTTTACTTTTTTCACATATTACTGAAATACATTGATGATCAACATAAGATTACTGTATAAGGTGACAGGGGATGGAGAAAGAACCGGATGGATGTACAGTACATTCTAATATTGTTAGTATAATAATTATTATTAATATAATCATTAACAACCACAAAAATATTGATACAAATCCTTCTGATTAAAAATGTAAATCATTCAAGGGAACATACTTTTCTCTTTTTTGAATTGGTAATATACATGTTTTTTTATTTTTTATTATTTTATTTATTTATTATTACTTAAACAAGTCCCCATTTTATTTTAAAAGAATCCAGCATTCTGCTTCACCTGGTTGTTGAGTGAAATGAGACAAACAAAATCTGCACAGCATATACATTAATCCAATCCTTTCTTCAAATATAATTTGAAACTTTTATAGAGGAACCATTTCTCCATCTCAGCAAACCAGTCCCTACAGGACATTACTGTGGTGACTAGGGTGACTTGGCTAGGTCGAAATGCTCCAATCTATGGATTATGTATGGATTCTTTCGTATTTTTAGGAAAATAAATGCCCGTTGGGCAGAAAAAACGTTTTCCAATTGCAACAGCCAAGATGTCTAATCTCTAATGGGGATAAAAAGTTATTCTTAAAAAACAATCCTTCATGTATCATCTTATCAAGACCATTTTAAATATCCAACACTTGAAATGTGCAAATAGAATATGGTCACTTTCCTTCCTTGTCACGGTGCAACAACTTGTTCTCATAATCCATTCATAATTTCAATCTGTTTAAGCCTCAAATAAATGACTTTGTAATCTCTTCTAAGACAAAACTCACAGGGCTGAGGTAATCATAGATATTTGCCTTCCTAATCAGTTCAAGAAAACATTCCAATAAATTGACTTAAAATGTATCTGACTTGAAATATTGCCTGTCAAACTGAAAGTAGGTGCTCTGTTCAAAATGGATAAATAGCATTAATAAGAAAAACAAAAAGATAATCATAACAACAAAATGTAACATCAACACATGCAGATTGGTATGAATTGTCTCTGGATATACATCTGCTATTTTCAAACTAATACAAAGTAAAAGTGTGCTTTGGATTTGTAATAAGTCCTTTTTTTATATAGTATTGACTTCAAAAATCTCAGTGACAGACACAGTAAGTAGCCTTTCACTTGCAAGTGTCTAGAAGAAGTTGAGCCGGTGTCCTCTTTGAGAGACATTGTGTAGCAATGTCCAGTGTTAACCTTGTGTCATCTTTTAGAAGCTGTGCACTTTTGAGCTCACCATGTAGAAGACACAACAGTATGCTGGTATGACATTAGCACAGTAAGAAAGACAACAGTATTTACAGAGCAAGCCAACAGTGTTCTTGTAGGATCGAGTCCTCAATGGGGTTATCATGGAATTTTGTGCTACAAATGGATTATGATACGATTTAAGAGCATTAAATGTCCTCGTCTTTGACAGTTGCGCTCTTACACAGTACAGCCTTTTATGATGAACCATCACAAAAATATGGTTCTCTCTGAAACGATTATATGCAGTGACTTGAATAATATTTACAGCTATATATTTTTTTCTTAAAATCTGAATTCACTAAGTATTAAAAGGAAAGGTTATTTTTTCCTGACAACAAAAAAAAATTGTAAAAAAGGACTGTAAAAATATTGTAGTCCTCTTATTGCCCAAAATAGGTAATTAACAACATTAAAAGAAACAAAAAAAGCTAGAAGTTTTATTAGTTACACTCTATTTTTTAATTTAATTAACACCACCTTTCTTCAAGCCTCATGTCAGTTTTCTTGTACAGTGCATTCAGAAAGTATTCAGACCCATTGACGTTTTACAAATGCTGCTACGTAACAGCCTTATTCTAAAATGTATTAAATACCCCATAATGACCAAGCAAAAACAGGTTTTTAGACATTTTTGCAAATGTATAAAAAATAAAATACCTTATTTACAATAGTATTCAGACCCTTTGCTATGAGACTCAAGTGCATCTTGTTTCCATTGATCATCATTGAGATGTTTCTACAACTTGATTGGAGTCCACCTGTGGTGAATTCAATTGATTGGACATGATTTGGAAAGGCACACCTGCCTATATACAGTGGGGCAAAAAAGTATTTAGTCAGCCACCAATTGTGCAAGTTCTCCCACTTAAAAAGATGAGAGAGGCCTGTAATTTTCATCATAGGTACACTTCAACTATGACAGACAAAATTAGATTTTTTTCTCTCCAGAAAATCACATTGTAGGATTTTTAATGAATTTATTTGCAAATTATGGTGGAAAATAAGTATTTGGTCACCTACAAACAAGCAAGACTTCTGGCTCTCACAGACCTGTAACTTCTTCTTTAAGAGGCTCCTCTGTCCTCCACTCGTTACCTGTATTAATGGCACCTGTTTGAACTTATCAGTATAAAAGACACCTGTCCACAACCTCAAACAGTCACACTCCAAACCCACTATGACCAAGACCAAAGAGCTGTCAAAGGACACCAGAAACAAAATTGTAGACCTGCACCAGGCTGGGAAGACTGAATCTGCAATAGGTAAGCAGCTTGGTTTGAAGAAATCAACTGTGGGAGCAATTATTAGGAAATGGAAGACATACAAGACCACTGATGATCTCCCTCGATCTGGGGCTCCATGCAAGATCTCACCCCGTGGGGTCAAAATGATCACAAGAACGGTGAGCAAAAACCTGCAGAGAGCTGGGACCAAAGTAACAAAGCTTACCATCAGTAACACACTACGCCGCCAGGGACTCAAATCCTGCAGTGCCAGACGTGTCCCCCTACTTAAATCAGTACATGTCCAGGCCCGTCTGAAGTTTGCTAGAGAGCATTTGGATGATCCAGAAGAAGATTGGGAGAATTTCATATGGTCAGATGAAACCAAAATACAACTTTTTGGTAAAAACTCAAATCGTCGTGTTTGGAGGACAAAGAATGCTGAGTTGCATCCAAAGAACACCATACCTACTGTGAAGCATGGGGGTGGAAACATCATGCTTTGGGGCTGTTTTTCTGCAAAGCGACCAGGACGACTGATCCGTGTAAAGGAAATAATGAATGGGGCCATGTATCGTGAGATTTTGAGTGAAAACCTCCTTCCATCAGCAAGGGCATTGAAGATGAAACATGGCTGGGTCTTTCAGCATGACAATGATCCCAAACACACCGCCCGGGCAACGAAGGAGTGGCTTCGTAAGAAGCATTTCAAGGTCCTGGAGTGGCCTAGCCAGTCTCCAGATCTCAATCCCATAGAAAATCTTTGGAGGGAGTTGAAAGTCCGTGTTGCCCAGCAACAGCCCCAAAAACATCACTGCTCTAGAGGAGATCTGCATGGAGGAATGGGCCAAAATACCACAGTTGACAGTGCATGTCAGAGCAAAAACCAAGTCATGAGGTTGAAGGAATTGTCCATAGAGCACCGAGACAGGATTGTGTCGAGGCACAGATCTGGGAAAGGGTACCAAAACATTTCTGCAGAATTGAAGGTCCCCAAGGGCAGTGGCCTCCATCATTCTTAAATGGAAAAAGTTTGGAACCAACAAGACCCTTCCTAGAGCTGGCCGCCTGGCCAAACTGAGCAATCTGGGGAGAAGGGCCTTGGTCAGGGAGGTGAAGAGGAACCTGATGGTCGCTCTGACAGACTAGTCAGAATCGAGGGAAAGATTAATGGAGCAAAGTACAGAGAGATCATGAAAACCTGCTCCAGAACACTCAGGACCTCAGACTGGGGCGAAGGTTCACCTTCCAACCAGACAACGACCCTAAGCACAGAGCCAAGACAACGCAGTAGTGGCTTCGGGACAAGTCTCTGAATGTCCAGCTAGAGCCCGGACCTGAAAATAGCTGTTCAGCAACACTCCCCATTCAACCTGACAGAGCTTGAGAGGATCTGCAGAGAAGAATGGGAGAAACTCCCATTTTGTACCCAAGAAGACTCGAGGTTGTAATCGCTACCAAAGGTGTTTCACCAAAGTACTGAGTAAAGGTTCTGATTACTTATGTAAATGTGATAGATGTTTTTTTATTTGTAATACATTTGCAAAAATTTCTAAAAACCTGTTTTTGCTTTGTCATTTGGGGTAATGTGTTTAGATTGATGAGGGGAAAAAACAATGTAATACATTTTAGAATAAGGCTGTAATGTAACAAAAAGTGAAGTGGACTGAATACTTTCCGAATGCTCTGTATGTGCAAACTGACACCTGAAATGGTTTCCATTACCAAGGATGAAAACAAACAACCATAGCAACATAGCAATCTATTTTTTTAAATAAATGGTTTACATAAATAGTTACTCATTTAAGATATAGTATCCAATATTTGTGTATTTTTGATCCTAAGTAAAAAATATAATGAATCTTCCTTATTAATTTGAAGACTACGTCGAAAAGAAAGAAAATGAACTAAATCGATTTAAAATAAGGAACATTCAAAGGTAAAAACAACTAAAATCCTACACAAAGTTACTGGGTTACAGTTGGATATTATGGATGTGAACACCAGGTTTGGATTATAGTACAGCAGATTGTAGTTTCTTTTTCTGAGATGATTTTGAAATTTTCTTCAGTTCTTCTTCACGTGGTGCCACCTCCACTCTCCTCCTGTGGGTTGATGCTGTAGTGCTTGGCGTTGGATGGCATCACCTGTTCACATAGCCAGTTAAAAACTCCGCCCGGTCTTCCCCGGGCCTCCTGAAATACTCTGCTGGAATGGGAAACGGAGACATTCAAAGCCAGTAGTTAAAACCAAAAGCTCCCCCTTCTCTGTAACACTGATACAGTATGTCATGTCTGACAGCTTTTCCCCTCAACTGCCAATATTTTCTTCTGTGCCATTGTATCTCTTCATTTTACATTTCTCTTGATTCTAAAACATTTGATTGATGGTAGAACCAATTTTACAGAGGTTCGAATTGGTTGAAGCAGCAGATGGTCCAAACTGAATCATCTCAAACCCAGCCTCTGCTGTGGAGAGAGCAGAACGAGTGCTACATCCCATGGGAGCTTTTTCACTGCCAGAAAGATGGATGGCACTAGCCTGGAATCCAAACTCAATTATTCTGCTTCACTTCAAGAAAGGATTCCAGGCTAGGATGGTCACGGCAGCGAGACACCAGCCCAGACACAACATACGGTACCAGCAGTATCCCTGCTACCACACGACACAGAGCTTTATGGAAGAGGGGCAGCAGGCATGGACAGGACATCACTCCTAGCATGCACAGAGACAAGCAGTACCGCCCAGCTACCAGTTAGATGAGGGGTTTGTTTTTTAAAAGCAGGTTTACATAAAACTGCACTTCACTCTGTTGCTTTCTCTGATGGCTTCCACTGTGCTGTGTGGTGCTGTGCTTTTATATACACTAGCAGTGCATTTCAACAACAAATGTACACCCACTGCCTCCCAGACCCATGGTGATCAGACAAAAATACATACGGTGAAAACTAGAGAAACTGATGACTACATCTGTCGCGTCATTCCATTTCACAGCAATACACGAAAGGACATATGGTGTTACACAGGAGGCTACACAGGGGCTACACAGGAGGCTAAACAGGAGGCTACACAGGGTGCTACACAGGGGGCTACACAGGGGTACATAGGGTCCTACATAGGGTGCTTCATAGTGGTCACTAGATCAGTGGTGACACCATGCAATCACATCCACCAGTCTGAAACATCTGTCCAACAGAGGGTTTTATGAATAAGACTCCAGAGGAGAGCTGGACTGGGGTGTCTCTGTCTGGGTTGATCTAACTCCACACAAATCAGAGTGCCTAAGACTGAAACTTGAAGTGGTGTAGAGGACTGTTGCAGCTGGGTTGCTGCAGTGACTAACACTGCCCTAAGGCAAAGATTCTCCCTGTAGAGAGACACACTCAGAGTACACACACGCAAGCATGCACACACTCCACTTGTCCCTCTCATACTGTACTCAAACTGCTCACAAATACACTTTATACACACACGTTTTTGCTGATGTGGCTTCTAAATGGCTTCTACACAGTCAGACAATTACAGTATGTTTGAAAGTTTGTTTTCATAAAGCTACTCGATAAACAGCGGCGGTGAGGGTAGAGATGCTGTGTTCTCGAGCGGAGGAAATTACCCAAAGCTGAACAAGTGCACAGATCCAGCTCCACCTCACTCACAACTCTAGCTCCAGACTCAGACCAGTGTCCATATACTGAACAGTAGCACAGCAAAGAAACCAGAGTCTGTTCCCAGATTATAAACAGGGTGGTTCGAGCCCTGAATGCTGATTGGCTGAAAGCTGTGGTATATCAGACCGTATACCACGGGTATGACAAAACATGTATTTTTACTGCTCTAATTACGTTGGTAACCAGTTCATAATAGCAATGTTTGTGATATATTGCCAATATACTAAGGCTAAGGGCTGTATCCAGGTACTCTGCGTTGCATCGTGCTTAAGAACAGCCGTGGTATATTGGCCATATAGCACCCCCTCCGGCCTTATTGCTTAAATAGCTAATGCCAACCCACAGCACTAGATATGACAGACTTGGTTATGACTCTTGGTTGATTGCTGAATTCCAGTGTACAGCTAGCTACATTATATAAATCGACAACATGAGAGAAAGCAACAGTGAGGAAAGCAACAGCAAGGTTTGCATAAACCCAGTACACTTTTCTTTTGCAGACTACTTTCACAATTTATTTTAACGGAATACATGCTTAGCCTTCTGGAAACAGAGTAACAAAGTGACAATATTGGGGGAAATAATGTCGGGGCATTACAAGTTAGAAATGTACATTGCAACTCCCAGGATGATGTCACAATGGAAAATGACATTCACTTTTTAAAGGGTTTTCAATATGCATATACAAATATACAAAATAAGAATGTAGAAATGTAAGCAATGTGTAGAAACCCTGTAAAAAGTGTTGTCTTGTTTTTTGAGGGAGAGGAACTAAATCAGACAGAAATAACATGAAAATAGAATAGGAAAAAATATATATATATTATATAAATGACATAATACCTCGAATGAGATGGCAACCAACCACCTGTTAGGTTTCAATGGTATCCATTTGTAAAAGCGGTTGCAATCAAGGGGCCCTAAAAGTGTACAGTTAGTACCTGTGTCAGTATGCATTTCAGGGAAAAAGGCAAAAAATAAACCTATTAATGGTGAGTATATTTTAGTCATAGGATGTGCTGCCAGCATAAATGTAAATGTATCTCATTAATTTCCTCAAGTCAGGTTCGTTTTGGCCATCGGAACTGCATTTAGGTCCCAAATTGGTTCTTTCATTTTGAATATGGAAAATGGCCACAGAGGTGGGTCTCAGGCAGTCACATTGTGGTGCTGGCAACCTGTCTGTGTCCTAGAGCAGAGCTCTCTTTATAGGCAGCATAAATGAAATCAACCTATTTCTAAAGAGTCGTGGACATGGACACCGAAGAGCATATTACCGCTGGGGTACTGCTGTGGTACATACTAAGAATAGATTTTTTCTTTGATAAGAAGCAGTGATTAAAACCAACTGAATTCTGCAGCAGTGGACAGCAGTAGTAATTGGCATCAGTTCTTCCTACAGCAGTTCTCTACATGGTGCATGTAAATATTTTTGAAGGTTTTCTGCATTCACCACCAATAAGGATCCATTATAGCCATTGGGATCATTTGCTTGATGATAAGGGGCTAATGCTTCCTAAAGCAGGAGACTAATGTTGTTAGCTTCAGATGTCTAACTGTACTGTGTATGTATTGTGTGAACAAGGTTTTGTTAAGACTGCATGGATCAGTAGAACTATAATGTAATCATATTCATGCTAACATGTTTTAATGAAATCACCAGCAGAATCACAAAACAACTTCAGCAATGATATCAAGGGCGGAAAAAATTTAAATGTAAGTACTTCTCCAAAGCGAATGTGTCACCCAACCCAACATGTATCTGAAACTGAACTTCAACAACAAATGTCCAAAAAATACATATTTGCTATATAAGACAAATCATAAAAACTGAGCTCGAAGAGAAAAATATTAGCCATTTCATTCTATGTAGGTTGGGATAGCCATATATAGCAACAGCATGAAATATTTCTGACTAGGGATTTTGAGTGCCAACGTGCCGGTCATTTCTGAAATATAGACAAGCTCTTATTTGTCAACCTACATTTCATTTTTTGAGGTTGAAACTGTCAAAGTCAAGTGGAAGTTGACATTCCATTCCGATTCGAAATTCCAAATGATGGTTCAGCAGTTAGCTAATCTAATGCAAGTCCTCTCTGTTTCCAGAGTGGTGCTTTATGTGCCAACATGGTTCCATTGCAATTCCTCTAACATGGTAGGAACGCACTGGAAGACAAGGTGTTCAATGGGCCAAACATACAAAAAGCCTGATTCTGTTTTCAGAACACCTTCATGTTTTGGACAGGAGTTCAAACAGGGAGAACTGTATTAATTATCTGTGTGGCCTTAAGTTAATCATCCATCTTAGTTGGAGCAGGTTTGCCTCCGTGGTTTTTCTACGGTCAGCTAAAATCCATCAATACCCTCGTCAAAGGTCCCAGACTGAAGGAGCCAACAGGGAAAATGAATGTCAGTGGCTTCAAAGGACATTGAGAAAATATTCTGACGACAGTGGTTGAACGCACAAGGGGTTACAATTGATTTACATAATGCACTTTGAACAAGGACCCTTTCAAAGGCTAGATCTGGAATTCTCCTGTTCTGAGCATAAGGATGACGGTTGACAGCACAGAGAAGATGAAGGCAGTATTAGAGGAGGTGGACGAGTTGCTGGAGTAGGCCATACTTACAGCAATGCTGTGGCCGAAGCCAGAGCCAGGCTGGGGGCTAGCAGCACTAATGTAGTTGCCCACGCCGGAGTCCTGGCTTGTAGTGCCATAGAGGTCAGCCACGGGCCCGGGACTGTTGGTGCCAGGGAAGGCTCCGGGCCGGGCCTGGTTGGTGCCTAACGAAGGGAGGTAAGCGGGGGAGCCAAAATTGGGATGAGCAACGCAGATATTTAGGACTGGTGGTGTGCAGAGATGGATAAAAGCTGTGTTCGAGGCTGAGACCTGGCATGCACAGTGCGAGAGACTGTAAGGACACTGGTGAATTGCAAAACGACTAACTTGACCTTTACCTTAACCAAACCATTACCTTAAATGGAAAATCCACTCAAAAACTATATTTTGGTATTTTTTTCATTAGTCTACTTTTGATACAAACCCAAAATGTTTTGCATGTCAGGAGTCAAGTTTTAAAGATGTTGGACATTCAAGAAGCAAAGTGTCACCGGACACATTATCATAATGACACAAAATACCAAAATATAGTTTTGAGTGGATTTTCCCTTTAACCTAATTTTAATCAATTCTGAAATTAAATATCGGTTTGCAAGTCAGGAGTGTCCATATAGCCTTTTCCATAAACAGTAATACTGGGCTGGAAAACACAAAGCACAAAACTCAATACACTACAGTCAAACAGGAAATGACAACATTAGAGAGGAAGAAGGAAGAGTGTACATGGTTTATGTATACACTTATTAGGCTCAATGCTTTGTTCCCAGTTGAAATAGAATGTAACGCAAGCAGAAATTGATGAACCTTTTTAAATGTGCCGTTTGTTTGAGGAGCCTTGTATAAACATATACATATGGAAAATGGATACATATTCTACAAGCTATCTGACCAGCTCCAACTAAACATGGTTCTAAAAGAAGATGTAAATTAGGATGCTCATGCATGACAAGTGTTCTACTTTTACATACTCTAAGCATTCATATTCCATGCAAACTATAAAAGAGCGCAGAAGGGAAGATATGAAGGCTATTTCTCTATACAGCAGCTGAAGGAACTCATCTCAAGATCCTATAGGATGTAAAAACATGGCAGAGGAAAAGTGAGCTGCCTCTTTGCGGGTCCCTCCCCTTATCACTTCTTTACATCTCTCCCCCTCGCGCTGCGTCTTGCGTCCGCCAGCATCAAATATGACTGCCAGTTTATGAATCCCTCTCATACAGTAAATTGCTCTGGGGATTTGGGCACAACACCCCCTATCTAATCAACACCTGTCACTAGGAGAGGCCCTCTCTCTCTACTCCTTTAAATATATGATGGTGATTATCTTTCCCTTGGTGTCAGGGGTATCAGGCCTAGCTGGTGCCTGACAGCCAGGAAATTACACAGGGTGTCCTGGGTAATGCCTGCTAAAAGACTGCATCATCGAGTCACGAGTTACACACACACACACACACACACACACACACACACACACACACACACACACACACACACACATACACACACAGAGAGAGAGACAGAGCACACATTAAAGAGATGGGGCCTACTACCCGCCCTCTGCATCTCAGAGCTCACCCAGAGAGAGAGAAGAAAGAGACAGAAGAGTTTGTGCGTTAATGTGTGACGGGCAAAAGTCTGAACAGCCAATCTATACTGAACAAAAATATAAACGCAACATGTAAATTGTTGGTTCCATATTTCTCTCAAATTTTGTGCACAAATGTGTTTACATCCCCGTTAGTGAGCATTTCTCCTTCACCAAGATAATCCATCCACGTGACAGGTGTGGCATATCAAGAAGCGGATTAAATAGCATGATCTTTACACAGGTGCACCTGGGAACAATACAAGGCCAATAAAATGTGCAGTTTTGTGACACAACAAAATGCCACAGATGTCTCAAGTTTTGAGGGAGTGTGCAATTGGCATGCTGACTGCAGGAATGTCCACCAGAGCTGTTGACAGATAATTCAATGTTAAGTTCTACCATAAACCACCTCCAATGTCGTTTCAGAGAATTTGTCAGTATGTCTAACCGGGGGGGTGGCTATTTCTGTCTGTAATAAAGCCTTTTTGTGGGGAAAAACTCATTCGGATTTCCTGGGCCTGGCTCTGCAGTGGGTGGGGGCCTGGCTCCGCAGTGGGTGGGGGCCTGGCTCCGCAGTGGGTGGGGGTCTGGCTCCTCAGTGGGTTGGGGCCTGGCTCCGCAGTGGGTGGGGGCCTGGCTCTGCAGTGGGTTGGGGCCTGCTCCGCAGTGGGACGGGGCCTGGCTCCGCAGTGGGTTGGGGCCTGGCTCCGCAGTGGGTTGGGGCGTGGCTCCTCAGTGGGTGGGGGTCTGGCTCCGCAGTGGGTTGGGGCCTGGCTCCGCAGTGGGTTGGGGCCTGGCTCCGCACTGGGTTAGGGCCTGGCTCCTCAGTGGGTTGGGGCCTGGCTCCGCAGTGGGTTGGGGCCTGGCTCCGCAGTGGGTGGGGGTCTGGCTCCGCAGTGGGTGGGGGTCTGGCTCCGCAGTGGGTGGGGTCTGGCTCCGCAGTGGGTGGGGGCCTGGCTCCGCAGTGGGTGGGGGCCTGGCTCCGCAGTGGGTGGGGGTCTGGCTCCTCAGTGGGTTGGGGCCTGGCTCTGCAGTGGGTGGGGCCTGGCTCTGCAGTGGGTTGGGGCCTGCTCCGCAGTGGGATGGGGCCTGGCTCCGCAGTGGGTTGGGGCCTGGCTCCGCAGTGGGTTGGGGCGTGGCTCCTCAGTGGGTGGGGGTCTGGCTCCGCAGTGGGTTGGGGCCTGGCTCCGCAGTGGGTTGGGGCCTGGCTCCGCACTGGGTTGGGGCCTTGCTCCTCAGTGGGTGGGGGTCTGGCTCCGCAGTGGGTGGGGGTCTGGCTCCGCAGTGGGTGGGGTCTGGCTCCGCAGTGGGTTGGGGCCTGGCTCCGCAGTGGGTTGGGGCCTGGCTCCGCAGTGGGTTGGGGCCTGGCTCCGCACTGGGTTAGGGCCTGGCTCCACAGTGGGTTGGGGCCTGGCTCCGCAGTGGGTTGGGGCCTGGCTCCGCAGTGGGTGGGGGTCTGGCTCCGCAGTGGGTGGGGGTCTGGCTCCGCAGTGGGTTGGGGCCTGGCTCCGCAGTGGGTTGGGGTCTGGCTCCGCAGTGGGTTGGGGTCTGGCTCCGCAGTGGGTTGGGGTCTGGCTCCGCAGTGGGTTGGGGCCTGGCTCCGCAGTGGGTTGGGGTCTGGCTCCGCAGTGGGTTGGGGCCTGGCTATGCAGTGGGTTGGGGCCTGGCTCCTCAGTGGGTTGGGGCCTGGCTCCGCAGTGGGTTGGGGCCTGGCTCCGCACTGGGTTGGGGCCTTGCTCCTCAGTGGGTGGGGGTCTGGCTCCACAGTGGGTGGGGGTCTGGCTCCGCAGTGGGTGGGGTCTGGCTCCGCAGTGGGTTGGGGCCTGGCTCCGCAGTGGGTTGGGGCCTGGCTCCTCAGTGGGTTGGGGCCTGGCTCTGCAGTGGGTTGGGGCCTGGCTCTGCAGTGGGTTGGGGCCTGGCTCCTCAGTGGGTTGGGGCCTGGCTCCTCAGTGGGTTGGTGCCTGGCTCTGCAGTGGTTTGGTGCCTGGCTCCGCAGTGTGTTGGGGTCTGGCTCCGCAGTGGGTGGGTGTCTGGCTCCGCAGTGGGTTGGGGCCTGGCTCCGCAGTGGGTGGGGGTCTGGCTCCGCAGTGGTTTGGGGCCTGGCTCCACAGTGGGTTGGGGCCTTGCTCCGAAGTAGGTGGGCCTATGCCCTCCCAGGCCCACCCATGACTGAGCCCGTGCCCAGTCATGTCATATCCATAAATTAGGGCACAATTCATTTATTTATTTGACTGATTTCCTTAAATGAACTGTTACTCAGTAAAATCTTTGCATGTTGCGTTTATATTTTGGTTCAGTGTAGATGACCTTGGCAGTGTATGTGTGGAAAACTATGGCTATAAAGCAAGAGAGGCAAAGAGCGCTAGACAGTCTTTTGAAAAGTAGAACACAACGCCAGGGAGAAATCCCAGACCAATAATACTGGAAATGAAGAAATGATAGAGCAGGAAATAAAAAAGAAAAGGGGAAGTAGAGGAACCATGGGGTTGGCTTAAATTACTCTAATTGTTGTCTAGACCACTTGAGCCATTGCTGCAGTCAGCTCAGCACCAGGTGACCGTCTGTTTAGTGTGTTGAAAAGACAAATTAAAATAAATAAAAACAAGAGCATATATTAAATAAAAAAAATTGGGAGCCCATGGCGTGGTCCGCTCATTTTTCTCTCCGAGCGCCGCTCAGTGACACTCCCATTAATAAAGGAATATTAAATCAGTCTTTCCACTGCTGCCGGAGGCTTTCTCTTGGTGCGGATGTTCATTGAAAGGGAAGTCTATTAATGCTCTGGATCTGAAGACTCGTGAGAATAAGGGTTTTTAAAACCAGCTCAAGAAAGGAGACAGTCTAGATGAGAACGGAGGTGGATTTTTGCCACACATTGTAATAAGTGTCAAAATGAAAAATCTCATTCAAAGCTACGTAGGCTACGCTATACAGATGCATGTCTATGATCACCATAGATGATTGGATTGTGAAATATGTTAGTGTAACGGTGTTGCTCTCTAACAAGTGTATAAAAGACACAGTACTATCTATGGATATCCCTGTTTGGGGGTAGAAAACACACACAACGAGACACACACATCAGATCAAACATTCCTTCTCCCCCTAACATTAGCAGATTAAATAATGACAAAGTTACCTCTTTGTGAGGGAGAAATAAACCACTTCTCAGAGTGACACTGCTGCTTAGTCGTATCAAGCAATGTCTCTGACTGGCTGCACTGTTCTTATCAGAGTGACCCAGTCCTAACAAGACTGTTTTAACCAATTACCCACTCTATCTCTGTTTATACAGCAGGCTAGATCTCTCATAATTGGTGGACTTTGTTGAATTGCACATCCCCCCCAGCCGTTCCCATGTTGAACAGGATTTATGGTATTTGAACCACACTGTCAGCCCCACTAATAACTACACATTACTTACTCTCATTGGAGCACAGTTGTGTGGTTAGAACACTATTGGTGATTTAAAAAGGTCAGAGTAACCCGATCTCATTGCAATAAAATGCTCCAGTCTAGATTTACAAAGGAAATAGGGTTTTAAGGTACCAACAAAAGAACTGGGAAAGCAAAAGAACAGTAAGGTGTGTGTTTCTAAAGACCATATCATTCAGACTGTCAGTGGATGAGCTATGATAGTAAGTAACCTGTTCAATGCATTCTGCAACTCTTTGCTCCTTCTTTGCTCATCAAATAGACTACATTCCAGCAACAAAACATTATCTCGAAAGATGTCAAGCCAACAGGAAAAATTTGCCACAGAACGTTTGCTCAACTTATTCATGATGATATTCATGAACGCTTGTCATACTTTTGTAACAAGAGTCAAATACAAGCCTTGGGAGCTCAATTTATGGTCACTCGTTCTTTATGACAGATTCCTCATCAGGGTTCTCTCTCCCTTACTTAAATAAGCAGTCTAAATACATATAAATGCAGTCATGTCAATTATGGTTCATCACCTCACATGAAAAAAGTAATACACTGTACCAACAAACAAGATGCAATGTGGGTATGCAAGGGATGGAGATATATATATATTCAATATTTGAAGGGTGTGATAAGAATAAATAATATTGACCTTGATATATCTTATACAAAAACCAGTATTGACAACAATACTACTGTATGCTGAACTGTATACTGAACTGAAAATGGGTAACACTTATACATGTACTGTGTGCCAATGTTGGGCAACAGGTAGCCTAGCGTTTAAGAGCGTTGAGCCAGTAACTAAACGTTTGCTGGTTCAAATCCCCGAGCTGACCAGGGGAACAAATCTGCCGATGTGCCCTTGAGCAAGGCACTTAACCCTAATTGCTCCTGTAAGTTGCTCTGGATAGGAGCGTCTTCTAAATGACTAAAATGTAAAACATTTAAATGTTTGTAGGCACTACAGTATATTAGGTCACCATAACTGTGTGAAATGAGAACGGTGTGTCTGTCTGTCCTTCCCTCAGCTCCACATGGAGTGAGTAAGCAGACAGAGACATGTATACATACATATCAAACTAAACATATCCTGAAGTCATTTCCAAAAGCAGTGTTATGAGGGTATAGCAGGCAAACCGCCAGGGGTAGGCTGGACACAAAAAAAATGTAACAACGCTTTTTTTCTGTTAAAAACTAGGTCATTGCATCTGCCGTGGAGCCCAGTTTCATAATATGACCATATTTCCCGGCTGCTTGCCATCGGTTTGAAGTAATCACGAAAAAACAGGCCTTATTTTAGGGCATTTTTCACCCTCCCAGATCCCAGATTAGTTCTATTGAGGCACCAACTCGTGGCACCAACTGGCCTTCAGAACGTTCTATTCCCAGTTTATTGTTCTACGTCACAATGCCTGCTTCGCTATTGTTGGGAATGAGACCTGCTCACGTTGTTTATAGTTAAAAAGTAAACTAATTAAAAATGACTCATGGAACTCTGAGGTCGTCCCATTGTTTACTATATGGGAAATTTTGGCATGTCTGTCTATTTCGCCAAATATTTCGCAATGTGTATTTATTTATTTTTTTTAAATGTCGGATGCCATTTTAATCATGAGAATCTCCTCTTTCTAATTATGCAAGTTTGGCCAGCAAGCTTGGTTGTCATCAAATGCTAGCCCCAAAATACTTTTTGCCCTTGGAACGCTGCACTCGCCCCATTGTTTTCCTATGGAGAGGCATACCGGTCTGTTTCGCCAAATATCTCACAATGTATATATTTAGATTTTTAAAGATCGGGCAACATTTTAATCAGGAGAATCTCCCCTTTGTAATTATGAAAGTCTGGGTAGCGAGCTCGTTTGTCATCGATCACTAGACCAGAAATAGTCTGAAGTTTTCATATGTTCCCTACTTTCCCATTACGCAGTCATAAGCACAGTTGACACACAATCGAGGTGCGGATGTTTACTTTCTACACGAGTAGTTTTTTTCTAGTTTCGTCCGATGAACATATTGTAGTGGTAAAATAAAACTCCAGTCAAAACAGGCTCTGCGAACGTTCGATTCCATTCATTTGCTCTCGGCTTGCACTAGTGTTCCAGCTTAGCAAACGTTAATTTGCTGTTTTGCAGCCTTGGGTGAATTTTGACTCGTTCTATTGTCCAGCCTACCAGGGGTGCTACGCTACAGTACACAGTGCATCACCTTCCTCTAATAGTTATTGTTCCCTTCTCTGTCTCTATAAACTTCTCTTTCCTCTCTTTCTCTCTTTTACACTCCCTCTCTTTTTCTCCCTCTCACAATAGCCTCATGAATTCGTAGCTTGAATGGCATCATTGACTGATAGAAGGATTGAAGGAGATGTTAGCAGGGTACACACCTGGGCTCTTAAAGGGGTCCGGGCTGTGCTGCAGGTGGTGCTGGAGGGGGGAGTTGCAGGCGGAGGTGGCATGATGCTCACTGTGCTGCAGCATCTGAGCAGCCTGGGGCCCCAGGGAGCCATAGTCGGCAAAGGAGCAGGGGGGGCCCCGCAGGTCACTGGGCCCGGCCCCGGAATAGAACCCATAATCTGGGAACCCTGAGAGATAGGGGTATAGTATAGGGAGGGAGGGAGGGAGGGAGGTGGCGGGATGGAGGGAGGGAGGGGCGGGATGGGACGCATGTCCATCATCGTGGAAACACTTTACACAGTACTGTAGTAATGTAATGAATTGGTTATTTTATTGCTATGTTGTTGTTGTTTTTCTACATGGCATTGTAGTGTGTTACAGGGCAAGGCAAACTACAGTAAACATCCATACTGGTTTTCTTCCTGCTTCTGCCCACCACACCCCAGTAGCCCCTTGAGAGACTGGGTACAGAGGCACTACACTACACACACACCAACCCTGCTCCCTAACACTAGTGTAGCTGAAGACTTCCACAATGGAACTCAATGTGGCCTCAAGCTAAAAATGATGGTCAAAGAAAATCTTTAGTAGAATTTACACCACATGTGATCACCACTTGCTCGCTTCAAAACACACACACATAATAACTGTGTGAAATACACACACTAAGAGCTCAAGGGTGAAAAATAACCAAAATGAGATTCTCCTAAAATAAGCGTGAGAATGATTAAGAAAAATCTATTATTCATGTTTGGGCTTCTGCTCATAAATCAATAAGATTATAACAGAAATTCCTCATACATTTTAGATTTGACACAGGCAAGATTTCACAATGTACTGGACTACTGATGCAGAGGAGAGGAGAAACAGACAAGGCATTTGTTAAAGCTTTATGTCCCCACAGCTCTATTCCATAGACACTCAGCGCCCTCACAGAGAGCTGCATTATCTGTGTAAATGAACTGCACTTATCAAGGATATTTTCTATTTTTATTTGAAATTCAGTTTAGTTTGGTAGTTTTCAGACCTGATTTGCTAGTTTTCATTTTGTTATAGTTGTATAAAAATATTTATATTTTGTTTCAGTTTTAGGGTTAGGGACAGAAAACATGACTGGGAGGCTAGGAGACAGTTGTGTTTGTGTGTTTTTGGGGATGTTATTTCTTGCAAAGAAAGATATATATACAATTATAGTCATGTTTGGGGATGAATTTACTTCTGCCAGATGCCTTTTATTGAGGTTTTGCACTGAACACCTTTGCACTACATTTTCTGCCCATTGAAAACCATTCAAAAATACTACAAAAGTCTTGGGTCAGGTCATAGGTTATAAATTATAAAGTCAATTTCAATGTGACTTGGATTTAAAAGGTATAGCACAGAGACTGGTGGAAAAAATATGGTGGAAGGAAACTCTCTCGCCCATGTTAACACCAATCTTTTGATTAGATTTATTAGGATGACCATTAACCAACGCCAATGACGACAGCAAGTCTTACTGGGGTCCGACATGTAACAAAAAAGACAGTGACAAAAGACTTTACAATTTACATATGTTTAAAAACATTAACATATAGTGTGTGTGTATCTATCAGTTACACATACTGTACATGTTAGTACATACACACAAGGTAACTGAAGTAAATGACTATCGCCCCGTAGCACTCACTTTTGTCAGCATGAAGTGCTTTGAGAGACTAGTCAAGGATCATATCACCTCCACCATACCTGCCACCCTAGACCCACTTCAATTTGCATACCACCCCAATAGGTCCACAGATGATGCAATCGCCATCACACTGCCCTATCCCATCTATACAAGAAGAATACCTATGTAAGAATGCTGTTCATTGACTACAGCTCAGCATTCAACACCATAGTACTCTCCAAGTTCATCATTAAGCTTAAGGCCCTGGGTCTCAACCCCGCTCTGTGCAATTGGGTCCTGGACTTCCTGACGGGCCGCACCCAGGCGGTGAAGGTAGGAAACAACATCTCCACTTCGCAGATCCTCAGCACTGGGGCCCCACAAGGGTGTATGCTCAGCCCCCTCCTGGACTCCCTGTTCACCCATGACTGTGTGGCCATGCACGCCTCCAACTCAATCATCAAGTTTGCAGATGACACAACTACAGTGGGCTTGATTACCAACAACAACGAGACAGCCTACAGGGAGGAGGTGAGGACACTTGGAGTGTGGTGTCAGGACAACAACCTCTCACTCAACGTCAACAAAACAAAGGAGATAATCGTGGACTTCAGGAAACAGCAGAGGAAGCACCCCCCCTATCCACATCGACGGAACAGCAGTGGAGAAGGTGGAAAGTTTTAAAGTTCCTCGGCCTACACATCACGGACAAACTTAAATGGTCCACCCACACAGACAGTGAGGTGAAGAAGGCACAACAGGGCCTCTTCAAATTTCTTCAGCCTCCTGAGGTTGGCTTGTCACCTAAAACCCTCACAAACCTTTACAGATGCACAATTGAGAGCATCCTGTCGGGCTGTATCACCGCCTGGTACAGCAACTGCACCGCCGACAACCGCAAGGCTCTCCAGAGGGTGGTGCGGTCTGTACAACGTATCACCGGGGGCAAACTACCTGCCCTCCAGGACACCTACAGCACCCAATGTCACAGAAAGGCTAAAACGATCATCAAGGACAACAACAACCCAAGCCACTGCCTGTTCACCCCGCTACCATCCAGAAGGCGAGGTCAGTACAGGTGCATCAAAGTTAAGTAGCCACCACTAACACAGAGAGGCTGCTGCCTACATAGAGACTTAAGCTCATTGGCCACTTTAATAAATGGATCACTAGTCACTTTAATAATGTTTACATATCTTGCATTACTCATCTCATATGTATATACTGTATTTTATACCATCTATTGCATCTTGCCTATGCCGCTCAGTCATCCATATATTCTTATTCCATCCCTTTACTTAGATGTGTGTATTAGGTAGTTGTTGTGGAATTGTTAGATTACTTGTTAGATATTACTGCAAGGTCGGGACTAGAAGCACATTTCGCTACACTTGCAATAACATCTGCTAACCATGTGTATGTGACCAATAAAATTTGATTTGACATGGTTGAGAGGCGTTGTGCCGTGAGGGGTTGACTTATTTGTTTTTTGAAACCAGGTCTGCTCTTCACTTGCGCTATATAAGATGGAAGGGAGTTCCATGCACTCATGACTCGGTAGAATACTGTACGTTTCCTTGAATTTGTTCTGGACCTGGGGACTGTGAAAAGACCCCTGGTGGCATGTCTGGTGGGGTAAGTATGTGTGTCAGTGCTGTGTGTAAGTAGACTATACAAACAATTTCCAACACATTGTTTCTTATGAAGAAGTGACGCAGTCATGCTTTCCTCAACTCTTAGCCAAGAGAGACTGGCATGCATAGTATTAATATTAGCCCTCTGATTACAATAAAGAGCAAGACGTGACACTCTGTTCTGGACCAGCTGCCTGCAGCTTTACTAGGTCTTTCTTTGCAGCACTTGACCATATGTCTGGACAATAATCATTTTTTAAAATTGAGCCTGCAGGACTTACTTTGTGGAGTGTGTTGTCAAAAAAGCAGAGTATCTCTTTATTACGGACAGACCTCTCCCCATCTTTACAACCATTGAATCTATATGTTTTGACCATGACAGTTTACAATCTAAGGTAACACCAAGTAATTTAGTCTCCTCAACTTGTTCAACAGCCACACAATTCAATACCATATTCAGCTGAGATCTAGAACTTAGAGAATGATTTGTACCAAATAAAATGATCTAAGTTATAGAGATTTTCAGGACCAGTTTATTACTGGCCACCCATTCCAAAATAGACTGCAACTCTTTGTTAAGGGTTTCAGTGACTTCATTAGCTGTGGTTGCTGAGGCATATATGGTTGAATCATCAGCATACATGGACACACAGGCTTTGTTTTGCCAGTGGCAGGTCATTGATAAAAATGGAAAAGAGAGGGCCTAATATCATTGATCTTGGCTTCATAATACATTTATTTTTTATTTTTGTTGAGTTTAATCACATAATTTCTCAATTTGCCGTAAATCAGCCAGACTTATTAGCCACTCCTTTTCCCCCATTTATTTCAGCCATACAGTTTTTCAATTCCCCATCGATCCATGGAGTCTTAACAGTTCTAAAAGTAAGTTTCTTAACAGGTGCATGTTTATCAATTATTGGAAGAAGCAATTTCATAAATACATCAAGTGAAGCATCTGGATGCTCCTTATTAATCACATCAGACCAACAAATATTTTAACACCACATAAAAGTCACAGCAAAATCTTTTGTATGATTTTTTATACACTATTTTAGGCCCTGCCTCTAGAACTTTCCTGGACATAGCCCCTATATTGTGATCACAGCATGCATATATACAGCTTTAGAACAAAGTTCTACAGTATTAGTAAAAATGTGATTTTACATGTGGATGATCTTGTTCCTGTAGTGTTTGTAAACATCCTGGTAGGTTGATGAATGACCCGAACCAGATTACAGGCACTGGTAACAGTGAGAAGCTTCCTCTTGAGCGGACAGCTTGATGAAAACCAGTCAATATTCAGGTCCCAAAGAAAGTAGACCTCTCTGTTTACATCACATACAATATCAAGCATTTCACACATATTATTTAGATACTGACTGTTAGCACTTGGTGGCCTATAGCAACACCTCAAAAGAAAAGGCTTTAGATGTGCCAAGTGAATCAGCAACAACACTTCAATAACATTTGACATAAGATCTTTTCTAAGCATTACAGGGATATGGCTCTGAATATATGTGTATGCTGTGGGGTTGAAGCTATGAACCCATAGGCTTTGTTCTCTCATCCCTTCCAGGCTTTTGGGAAGGAGGGTGGACAACAAGCCTGTCATAGCAGATATAAGCAATGTCCTCACGTGCTCTGGCAGCTTTCATGGCTGGCATAAGTTCTTTCCTCTTCTGGCACACAGCTTCAAGATAGTCCTAGCCGAGGAAGATGTACAGTGCATTCGGAAAGTATTCATACCCATTGAATTTGTACATACTTTGTGACGTTACAGACTTATTCTAAAATGTATTAAATTAATGTTTTCCCTCATCAATCTACACACAATACCCCATATTGACAAAGCAAAAACAGTTTAAAAAAAAAGTGTTGCACATTTATAAAAATAAGAAAAACAGAAAAACATTATTTACATAAGTTTCAGACCCTTTGCTATGACACGAAGTTGAGCTCAAGTGCATTCTGTTTCCATTAATCATCCTTGAGATGTTTCTACAACTTGATTGGAGTCCACCTGTGGTAAATTCAATAGATTGGACATGATTTGGAAAGGCACACACCTGTCTATATAAGGTCCCACAGTTGACAGTGCATGTCAGAGTAAAAACCAAGCTATGAGGTCGAAGCAATTGTAGAGTTCCGAGACAGGATTGGGTCGAGGCACAGATCTGGGGAAGAGTAACAAAAAAATGTCTCCAGCATTGAAGGTCCCCAAGAACACAGTAGCCTCCATCGTACTTGAATGGAAGAATTCTGTAACCCTCAAGACTCTTGCTTGAGCTGGCCGCCTGGCCAAACTAAGCAATCTGGGGAGAAGTGCTTGGTCAGGGAGGTGACCAAGAACCCAAGTGTCACTCTGACAGAGCTCCAGAGTTCCTCTGTGGAGATGGGAGAACCTTCCAGAAGGACAACCATCTCTGCAGCACTCCACCAAACAGACCTTTATGGTAGTGGCCAGACAGAAACCACTCCTCAGTAAAAGGCAAATGACAGCCCGCTTGGAGTTTGCTAAAAGGCACCTAAAGACTCTCAGACCATGAGAAACAAGATTCCCCTGTCTGATGGAACCAAGATTGAACTCTTTGGCCTGAATGCCTTGATCCTTGATGAAAACCTGCTCCAGAGCCCTCAGGACCTCAGACTGGGGCTGAAGGTTCGTCTTCCAACAGGGCAACGACCCTAAGCACACAGCCAAGGCAACGCAGGAGTGGCTTCTGGACAAGTCTCTTAATGTCCTTGAGTGGCCCAACCAGAGCCCGGACTTGAACCCGATCGAACATCTCTGGAGAGAGACCTGAAAATAACTGTGCAGCAATGCTCCCCTCCAACCTGACAGAGCTTGAGAGGATCTGCAGAGAAGAATGGGAGAAACTCCCCAAATACAGGTGTTCCAAGCTTGTAGCATCATACCCACGGTTTGTCATTATGTGGTATTGTGTGTAGATTAATGAGGGGAAAATAACTATTTAATCCATTTCAAAATAAGGCTGTAACATAACAAAATATGGAAAAAGTCAAGGGGTCTGAATACTTTTGGAATGCACCCCATTATTTCTCTCTCTACTTTGCACATTCTTCCACGGCAAATCTACCATTCCAGTGTTTTACTTGCTATATTGTATTTACTTTGCCACCATGGCCTTTTTTTGCCTTTACCTCCCTTATCTCACCTCATTTGCTCACATCGTATATAGACTTGTTTATACTGTATTATTGACTGTATGTTTGTTTTACTCCATGTGTAACTCTGTGTCGTTGTATGTGTCGAACTGCTTTGCTTTATCTTGGCCAGGTCGCAATTGTAAATGAGAACTTGTTCTCAACTTGCCTACCTGGTTAAATAAAGGTGAGAAAAAAAAAAGAAAAAAAAAGTTCTTGGCTCTTTCCAGAACAGCTACTGTACCTTGTCCTTGAACTTCAGGAATTTGACCACTATCGGCCTGGGCCTGTCACCTGGGCCGGTGTTGGGTTTTCCAGTCCTGTGGACGCGCTCCACCTCAATCTTCCTCTGGTCCATCTTCAGTTTCTCCGAGATCATTTCCCTCACTTTGTCCTCAGACTCCATCCAAGTCTCATGTGGAGATTCTGCAATTTCGTCCACAACCATGTTGTTCCACCTTGATTGGCCCTAGAGATGATTTCTCTGTCATTGTTATATTGGATTCATATACAGAACTGATGTCCTCTCCCAATGACTTACAGACTGCTGTTATCTTGCCGTTCTCCTGTTTAAACTTGAGCTAACACTGGGAGAACTGCAAACTGTTCTTCAGGTCCTGGACCTCTCTGGTCAGGTCATCCATTCTTTTATTAGTTCCACCAGTATTCGGACAAAAAAGTTGAAGCTATTTTCTTGTTGTTGAAACAACTGCTTTAGAACTGTTTTTGTTTGTTTTAAAGATCCTTCACCTGTGATAGAGAAACTCCACTGTCCACAGCGAAGTGTGTTGCGGGCTATGTTCAAGCTAGCTTGATAGGCAGGATCACTGGACAGATAGTAGCGGTCCTAGCAACTAATGCCAACTGCATCGCAGGATCCAAACTCAAAAGTTAGCTAGCTAGTAACGGAACTGACAGATTTCCACTGGTCTAATGTTCATTGCTCGTGTTTCTTGGCCCAAGCAAGTCTCTTCTTTTTACTGGTGTCCTTTATAGTAGTGGTTTCTTTGCAGCAATTCGACCATGAAGGCCTGATTCACGCGGTCTCCTCTGAACAGTTGATGTTGAGATGTGTCTGTTACTTGAACTCTGTGAAGCATTTATTTGGGCTGCAATTTCTGAGGTACAGTTAACTCTAATGAACTTATCCTCTGCAGCAGAGGTAACTCTGCTTCTTCCTTTCCTGTGGCGGTCCTCATGAGAGCCAGTTTCATCATAGTGCTTGATGGTTTTTGCGACTGTTCATTAAGAAACTTTAAAAGTTCTTCAAATTTTCCAGATTGACTGACATTCATGTCTTAAAGTAATGATGGACTGTCGTTTCTCTTGCTTATTTGAGCTGTTTTTGCCATAATATGGCCTTGGTCTTTTACCAAATAGGGCTATCTTCTGTATACCACCCCTACTTGTCACAACACAACTGACTGGCTCAAACGCATTAAGAAGAAAATAAATTCCACAAATGAACTTTTAACATGCATTCCAGGTGACTACCTCATGAAGCTGGTTGAGAGAATGCCAAGAGTGTGCAGAGCTGTCATCAAGGTAAAGGGTGGCTACTATGAAGAACCTCAAATATAAAATATATTTTGATTTGTTTAACACTTTTTTGGTTACTACATGTATTATTTCATAGTTCTGATGTCTTCACTATTATTCTACAATGTAGAAAATAGTAAAAATAAATGAAAACCCTGGAATGAGTAGGTGTGTCCGCACTGAGACAACAGATGCAACATGTACTTTAGAAGACAGTTTTAAACACTCAAGGAGATGAAAAACAGAAAGAGAGAAGTGTTCAGGATGCGCCGGCCCACTCCACTCCTCCGCATCTCTCCAGAAGAGGGGGAAGCCCACTCAAGCAAAGCATTTTTTAATCATTTAAGGAAGGGAACAAAACATACACCTAGGTTTAATACATTTTTTATGTGCACGCTAATAGCCGGGTGTCCTTGAGGTTCAAAGTGATTTCTGAGCTCCCCTCTAATTAGCCATCCCGTTCTGTTTCCTCTCGTCGTCCTAATTAGATCTTTAACAACAAACAAATGAAGACCTTTACAGAGCAACGCCCCTGACACCCACATTAGTTCACACTGAGGAGGAGGCCTCCGGCTGGCCCCTTCCCTTTGTCTGTCTGTCCCCATCACAGGCCACCCGCCATGATGGTAGCCTGCAGAAACATCCCTCTAAATACAGACTAGCGAGAACAAAGTAGCAGGATCGACAGGAAGACAAATACAACATTATCGCTCTTGCACACGCGCCTGTGCGCGACACACACACACTTACAACAAACACACCTGGCGGCTTTGTTTGCACTGACATGGAAAATGAGTCCTTGCTGCCGGCGTCCCTGGTGCCGTGAAGGTCTTATCTAACAAAGCACAGCAAAATGACTTGTATTATTCAGGGAGATCACGGCTAATGATAGCACTATCTATGTAAAATGTGGAATAAAATGCAGTTAAAAAGCTCCCATTTACAGACTACAGAGACCACTGGATCGACCATCTGGAAGAATGGAGGCGCTTGATTATCGCGCTGAGCTAATTCTCCTTTCTGTGCATGCAAATGATTCACTTTGAGCATGTGGAAGTAGAAAACGGAGTGGAATTAAACAGCAGCATTGAAGACATCAAGGTTGGGACCATAATGGCAGGGCTCTGATGTTCCTCTAGTGACTCATGTCTTCTGTCTGTATGTCCATTCTGATGGAGAATAGCAAAGAAAGATGGAGGTATAATCTAATTACATAAAATGAGAGAAAAGAACTCTATTACAACAGTTGTGTCAACTCCCAAACAGCGCCGTAACATGAGCAGTGTTCAGCAGCCTGTCTCTATCATGGCCAAACAGATGCATTGGAGCTGTGGAACATCTGCAGGGCCCCTGGCCCCCAGAGAGAGTCTGTCCCTGGCTGCAGCCACAGCACTTCCCTGGCAACACAGCTGACACCCGACTGGAGCTCTGGAGGAGTGTCTCGTCAACGCTACTACCATTAGAGAGACCCCATCTGGGAAAGTCACTCCAGAGCCACTGGGAGGATGACGTGACAGAGACTAAACACAGGCTGGAGTTCTCTAGGCCTCTCTGCCATTACACATAACACTCCACAACATGTATCAAAGGGTACAAACATGAAATAAACCAAACCAATGAATAAATAAATAGCCCTTTTTATGAGATGTTAGATAACATAGAGGTGATTTATTGCTGCAGGGAATCGTAGTGCGTTGCTTTCCCTTCAGTGGATGTTCATGTGAGGCCAGGAAAACCCTTAAACAATACCAAATCAAATCAAATCAAATGTATTTGTCACATACACATGGTTAGCAGATGTTAATGCGAGTGTAGCGAAATGCTTGTGCTTCTAGTTCCGACAATGCAGTGATAACCAACAAGTAATCTAACTAACAATTCCAAAACTACTGTCTTATACACAGTGTAAGGGGATAAAGAATATGTACATAAAGATATATGAGTGAGTGATGGTACAGAGTGGCATAGGCAAGATACAGTAGATGGTATCGAGTACAGTATATACATATGAGATGAGTATGTAAACAAAGTGGCATAGTTAAAGTGGCTAGTGATACATGTATTACATAAGGATGCAGTAGATGATATAGAGTACAGTATATACATATTCATATGAGATGAATAATGTAGGGTATGTAAACATTATATTAGGTAGCATTGTTTAAAGTGGCTAGTGATATATTTTACATCATTTCCCATCAATTCCCATTATTCCCATTATTAAAGTGGCTGGAGTTGAGTCAGTGTGTTGGCAGCGGCCACTCAGTGTTAGTGGTTGCTGTTTAACAGTCTGATGGCCTTGTCATAGAAGCTGTTTTTCAGTCTCTCGGTCCCAGCTTTGATGCACCTGTACTGACCTCGCCTTCTGGATGATAGCGGGGTGAACAGGCAGTGGCTCGGGTGGTTGTTGTCCTTGATGATCTTTATGGCCTTCCTGTAACATCGGGTGGTGTAGGTGTCCTGGAGGGCAGGTAGTTTGCCCCCGGTGATGCGTTGTGCAGACCTCACTACCCTTTGGACAGCCTTACGGTTGTGGGCGGAGCAGTTGCCGTACCAGGCGGTGATACAGCCCGCCAGGATGCTCTCGATTGTGCATCTGTAGAAGTTTGTGAGTGCTTTTGGTGACAAGCCGAATTTCTTCAGCCTCCTGAGGTTGAAGAGGCGCTGCTGCGCCTTCTTCACGATGCTGTCTGTGTGAGTGGACCAATTCAGTTTGTCTGTGATGTGTATGCCGAGGAACTTAAAACTTACTACCCTCTCCACTACTGTTCCATCGATGTTCCATCGATGTGGATAGGGCGGTGTTCCCTCTGCTGTTTCCTGAAGTCCACAATCATCTCCTTAGTTTTGTTGACGTTGAGTGTGAGGTTATTTTCCTGACACCACACTCCGAGGGCCCTCACCTCCTCCCTGTAGGCCGTCTCGTCGTTGTTGGTAATCAAGCCTACCACTGTTGTGTCGTCCGCAAACTTGATGATTGAGTTGGAGGCGTGCGTGGCCACGCAGTCGTGGGTGAACAGGGAGTACAGGAGAGGGCTCAGAACGCACCCTTGTGGGGCCCCCGTGTTGAGGATTAGCGGGGTGGAGATGTTGTTGCCTACCCTCACCACCTGGGGGCGGCCCGTCAGGAAGACCCAGGGTCTCGAGCTTGATGACGAGCTTGGAGGGTACTATGGTGTTAAATGCCGAGCTGTAGTCGATGAACAGCATTCTCACATAGGTATTCCTCTTGTCCAGATGGGTTAGGGCAGTGTGCAGTGTGGTTGAGATTGCATCGTCTGTGGACCTATTTGGGCGGTAAGCAAATTGGAGTGGCTCTAGGGTGTCAGGTAGGGTGGAGGTGATATGGTCCTTGACTAGTCTCTCAAAGCACTTCATGATGACGGAAGTGAGTGCTACGGGGCGGTAGTCGTTTAGCTCAGTTACCTTAGCTTTCCGATGGCCAACAACCCGTGTACAATATAGTTACATCATCACATTCAGCAACATAGGGCCACTGTACTCGCCCAAACACCCCCCTGTGGTGTGACGACCATGATACCATTTCAGTTCAATCTATTAAAAACAATAATTAAGAAATAATATATTAATAACAAACAACCAGATTAGGTGGTCTTTCTCTGCAACATCCCTATTCTTAATTGGGGGGCAATTACTCATCTGCACAACAAATTAGTTTGTCTCTGGGTTGCTGTGGCAACAGGATGGGGGACTGTATAGGCTCAATGGAGTGGATCGTTGAGGGAGCGTTATCATTTATGATTATAATCGCTCTCCTCCATTTCTCTTCTCCTCAGCATGCCGTGTTCATGGAGGACAGATGAAGTCCATTCTAACCACTTCCATCATGGGCATCACCATTACTGTCAAAATCACTGTCATCATCCTCTTCACAAGTCTGTTTACCAGTCGAGATCTTGATTTCATGTTTCAAGTGGTGCTTTCAAAAGTTTTGAAATGCTGATAATGTCACGGAGAACGCTAGCATTTGCTTCCGCTTTGTGTCATTATGAATGAAAAGCTTCTTCTTTAACATGTCTGGGTCTACTGCCAAGTCTGTCGTCTAAACGTTGTGCCTAATGGAGGGAGAAACGCTAAACACCTTTCCTGTCAGCAACATTATTCACACTATTTATGTGTTGATGTGAGAGAAAAAAAGAGCTGTTGCCATTTAAAAAGCCCTTCCATAGAATGATAGTGGAAGAGTTGACCTGGAAGACTTGTGCCAACCTTGGAAATAACATTTCACACAATCACCTGCCTCAGGCTTCACTGTCAGAGGCACTGGATACATTAGATATCGCCCCAGAGTGTGTGTGTGTCTGTTTACTCAAACAAAACCCCGTCTCGTTCAGTCACGCACACTGACCTTGCACGTAAACACCTGCATACACACTCACATATGTACACATCCATTAAGGCAGGCACCAGTGTGCACGCATGTATAGGCACAGAGCAGTGCAGATCTCTTCAGAAAAAGTGAATAATACACTTGTCAAATGTGTTTCAAAATTAGCTTTGAATTTCAGAGCATCTGCAATTAGCTCCATTTCCACCTATGTCATTTGAAAAGATGAGTCTCTCTTTCTGTTCTGCCTGGAGTGGCTTTCAGTCCCCGTCTCAAACACCATTTTCTAACTGAATAGGTGACTAATTAACAAAGGACAAGTTCTTTTCAGCCTGCGATGGCAGTTCATAAATAATCGCTAGATAATGGCTCCTCATTTTGTGCTCCGATAGGCTGGCATAATGATAGTTAATAGATGATATATCCTGGATGTTCACAGGCAGAGGAGTACTGCCATCCATCCATAGACACAGCGCTACAGCCCTTATATCTTCACTCAACACGCTTCCACATCCACAGACCACACACGCACGCACGCGCGCGCACGCACGCACGCACGCACGCACGCACACACACACACACACACACACACACACACACACACACACACACTTTCATCATCACAAATCATCACGCAAACAAACACCATGAGAATATAAGTGGAAAGGAGCTCACAAACAAGTGGTGCTGGACTGCTGGTAGAGGACAGCTGGTAGAGGACTGCTGGTTTGATTTGATTTGCTCGTAGAGGACTGTTGGTAGAGGACAGATGGTAGAGGACAGCTGGTAGAGGACTGTTGGTTTGATTTGATTTGCTCGTAGAGGACTGTTGGTAGAGGACAGCCGGTAGAGGACAGCTGGTAGAGGACAGCTGGTAGAGGAGCCAGGTAGAATTGAGCAGACACATATACACTGTATCTATCTTCATCATAAGAGGAGACATTTCCACACCCTCTGGGCTCTGGGCAGGGGAGTCGGGGTGACCTAGTTTGAGTGAACAGTCTGTTTTCCTTTAGAATGATTCTGACATAGCTGTCCATCAGGGGGTGGGAAAGGGGGGAAACTGTCTGTGGTCCTGGGTCCAGACTCGACTCATATTGGAGAGAGAAGGACAAACAAACAGGAGACATTGTTACTGATTGAGGGATGCAGATCACCTAAATAGAGTGATCACCTGCAGGTACAGAAGAAGGCGGAGGGAAGGAGGCAAGACGGTTAAAGAGACGCTAGTGTCTCATTCCATTCTCCTCCAACTCAGCCTCACTTTCCTGACACGTCCCCTCAACATATGACAAGGAATACAGTGGGCTGCATTTAGAACTGAGGTCAGTCACTGGTTGGACCAGTGTGTCAGCTGCCTGGGACACATGAATAGAAATCATGTCCTGCCAAGTCAGGCCCAGAGTGCCATGGTGCTTCAGCTCTGAGCTGTTGCAAATCAGGCTAATGTCGTAATCACGCAGGAGTCTGCCTAGAGGAAAGGACCAAACCCTCCATACAGTGCATTCGGAAAGTATTCAGACCCCATCACTTTATCCACATTTTGTTACGTTACAGCCGTATTCTAACAGATAAATATTTTTTGGGGAAATTTATAACAAATTAAAAACAGAAATACCTTAATTACCCTTTGCTATGAGACTCGAAATTGAGCTCAGGTGCATCCTGTTTCCATTGATCCTCCTTGAGATGTTTCTACAACTTGATTGTTGTCCACTTGTGGTAAAATCAATTGATTGGACATGATTTGGAAAGGCACACACTTGTCTATATAAGGTCCCACAGGTGACAGTGCATGTCAGAGCAAAAACCAAGCCATGAGGTCGGAGGAATTGTCTGTAGAGCTCAGAGACAGGATTGTGTCGAGGCACAGTTCTGGGGAAGGGTACCAAAAACATTATGCAGCATTGAAGGTCCCCAAGGACGCAGTGGCCTCCATCATTCTTAAATAGAAGAAGTTTGGAAGCACCAAGATTCTTCCTAGAGCTGCCTGCCAGGCTAAACCGAGCCATCGGGGGAGAAGGGCCTTGGGTCAGGGAGGTGACCAAGAACTCAATGGTCACTCTGACAGAGCTCCAGAGTTCCTCTGTGGAGATGGGAGAACCTTCCAGAAGGACAACCATCTCTGCAGCACTCCACCAATCAGGCCTTTATGGTACAGTGACCAGATGGAATCCACTCCTCAGTAAAAGGCACATGACAGCCCACTTGGAGTTTGCTCAGACAATGACAAACAAGATGCTCTGGTCTTATGAAACCAAGATTGAACTCTTTGGCTTGAATGCCAAGCGTCCAATCTTTAGGAAACCTAACACCATCCTTACGGTGAAGCATGGTGGTGGCAGAATCATGCTGTGGGGATGTTTTTCAGCGGCAGGGACTGGGAGACTAGTCAGGATCGAGGGAAAGATGAACGGAGCAAAGTACAGAGAGATCCTTGGTGAAAACCTGCTCCAGTGCACTCAGGACCTCAGACAGGGCGAAGGTTCAACTTCCAACAACACAACGACCCCAAGCACACAGTCAAGACAACGCAGGAGTGGCCTCTGAATGTCCTTGAGTGGCCCAGCCAGAGCCCGGACTTGAAACCAATCTAACATCTCTGGAGAGACCTGAAAATAGCTGTGCAGCGATGCTCCCCATCCAACCTGAGGATCTGAATGGGAGAAACTACAGGTGTACCAAGCTTGTAGCATCATACCCAAGAAGACTCAAGGCTATAATCGCTGCCAAATGTGCTTCAACAAAGAACTGAGTAAAGGGTCTGAATACTTATGTCAATGTGATATTTCAGTTTAAATATTCTATACATTTGCAAAAATGGCTAAAAACCTGTTTTTGCTTTGTTATTATGGGGTATTCTGTGTAGATTGATGAGTAAAACAAACAATTTCATCCATTTTAGAATAAGGCTGTAACGTAACCAAATGTAGCGTAACAAATGCTCCGGATCGCTCCTAGATACCAGTTTTTGAGCTTGTCATCAAGAATGACTAACAACCAACAACTACCATGCAGATACAGTAAGACAATCCTGGATACCATGTCAGCTTGTAGAAGTAGATAGAAGAACACAGAAAACAGTAGTAGCTAGGAGCTATGACTATGTCCACCACTACCATGACCACTACAGGTGGCATGCACTGAAGTCACACTGATACACACAGGGATCAGGCACAACAGGAGGAACACACATGAATGACAGAATGGTTATATCTTCGTACATAAAAACACTACAGTAAATCTAATAAACACAAACTCTTCATCTAATGAAGACAGGATGGAATAGAGAGCGAGAGAGAGAGAGAGAGAGAGAGAGAGAAAAGAAAGAAAGAAAGAAAGAAAGAAAGAGAGCAGACAGAACTAACGAATGAGCATGGAGGAAGAAGAGATGAGAGAAGTTAGAGAAAAATACAAGTTTGGGATGGAGAGGAGTAAAGATGGAGGGAGAATAGGAGATGGTCAGGAGGGATATGAGGGAGTAGTAGGATGTGAGGGGGTAGTAGGATGTGAGGGGTGAGTAGGATGTGAGGGGGTAGTAGGATGTGATGGGGTAGTAGGTTGTGAGGGACTAGTAGGATGTGAGGGGTGAGTAGGATGTGAGGGGGTAGTAGGATGTGATGGGGTAGTAGGTTGTGAGGGACTAGTAGGATGTGAAGGGGTAGTAGGATGTGAGGGGGTAGTAGGATGTGAGGGGGTAGTAGGTGTGAGGGACTAGTAGGATGTGAAGGGGTAGTAGGTGTGAGGGGGTAGTAGGATGTGAGGGGGTAGTAGGATGTGAGGGACTAGTAGGATGTGAAGGGGTAGTAGGATGTGAGGGTAGTAGGATGTGAGGGGTAGTAGGTGTGAGGGACTAGTAGGATGTGAAGGGGTAGTAGGTGTGAGGGGTAGTCAGGTGTGAGGGGGTAGTAGGTGTGAGGGGGTAGTAGGTGTGAGGGACTAGTAGGATGTGAAGGGGTAGTAGGTGTGAGGGGGTAGTAGGTGTGAGGGTGAGTAGGATGTAAGGGGGTAGTAGGATGTGAGGGGGTAGTAGGTGTGAGGGACTAGTAGGATGTGAGGGTGAGTAGGATGTGAGGGTGAGTAGGATGTAAGGGGTAGTAGGTGTGAGGGGGTAGTAGGATGTGAGGGACTAGTAGGATGTGAGGGTGAGTAGGATGTGAGGGGTAGTAGGATGTGAGGGGTGAGTAGGATGTAAGGGGGTAGTAGGATGTGAGGGTAGTAGGTGTGAGGGACTAGTAGGATGTGAGGGTGAGTAGGATGTGAGGGGGTAGTAGGATGTGAGGGTGAGTAGGATGTGAGGGGGTAGTAGGATGTGAGGGGGTAGTAGGTGTGAGGGACTAGTAGGATGTGAGGGGGTAGTAGGATGTGAGGGTAGTAGGTGTGAGGGACTAGTAGGATGTGAGGGGTGAATAGGATGTGAGGGGGTAGTAGGATGTGAGGGGGTAGTAGGTGTGAGGGACTAGTAGGATGTGAGGGAGTAGTAGGATGTGAGGGGGTAGTAGGTGTGAGGGGGTAGTAGGGTGTGAGGGGGTAGTAGGGTGTGAACAAACCTTCTGGCAGGCAGGCAGAGTGCACCAAGATGAGTGTTTGAGGTGAGCAGAGAAGGAATGTCCCAGTCAGAACCATAGGCTCTCTGAAAGGCCCAACCAAGTCAGATACAGAAACAACTGGTCAAATTCACAACATCTACCATTGCTACCATTGCTTCTATCTGTATGTATACCATTGCTTCTATCTGTATGTATACCATTGCTTCTATCTGTATGTATACCATTGCTTCTATCTGTATGTATACCATTGCTTCTATCTGTATGTGTAGTAATATGTAGTAATACTGTTATATGATACTGTTTTATCTTTTGTTTTATATGTTATGTAAGTGCTTCAATGTGTTTGGACCCCAGGAAGAGTAGCTGCTGCCTTGGTAGGAAATAATGGGGATCCCTAATAAATACTAATACAAACACTGAGTGTGTATGATTATGTGTGTGTGTGTGTGTGTGTGTGTGTGTGTGTGTGTGTGTGTGTGTGTGTGTCTGAGTGTGTTTCTTTCACTATGTTTCTCACAGACATTTCCACTGTCTACCAACAGCACCTTTGGTTTGAGTTTGATCTACACTGTTGGTTTTCTGCACTGGATCACTTTGAAGTAGGCTGTGTTCCATAAGAAGACCGTGATCATCTACAAACGGATTCTGCTCCGGTGTAATAACTTCTAAATCAAACAATCCTGGTTACTTTTTGATTCCGACATGAAATAGTTCCTGACTTTACTTTTAGAAATGTATTGCTGAAAGGGGAACATAATATAATTAAATCTTAATCTAGATAAAGAAGGGCATCATAGATTTGAGGATTGCAGGTGGATCAAAAGGTGTATTCCTAGTCTTAAATACTATTGTTATATGTGAGGGGTTTTAATCTAGCAGCAGGACCCCTGACTAGCAGGTCCAACATCCCTACAGCACTGCTCCCACTATCTGATGAAATCATCTTTAATCTAGACCATATTGCCCTAGGGCACGTCAGAGAGAGGCTGGGTAGGCCTGCGGGACCCCTGGGGAGCTAAAAGAGGGCATCCTGTACTGCCAGGAGTGTGTTTGATGAATAATGTGTTAACATCTTCCTCAGGTTTCACTGCCTTGTCACCCTCTCCTTTTTTCAATTGTAATTCAAAACCCATGTCCATAGTTACAGTTGATGTCGGAAGTTCACATACACTTAGGTTGGAGTCATTCAAATTAGTTTTTCAACCACTCCACAAATTTCTTGTCAACAAACTATAGTTTTGGCAAGTCAGTTAGGACATCTACTTTGTGCATGACACAAGTCATTTTTCCAACAATTGTTAACAGACAGATTATTTCACTTATAATTCACTGTATCACAATTCCAGTGGGTCAGACGTTTACATACACTAAGTTGACTGTGCCTTTAAACAGCTTGGAAGATTCCAGAAAATGATGTCATGGCTTTAACAGCTTCTGATAGGCTAATTGACATAATTTGAGTCAATTGGAGGTGTACCTGTGGATGTATTTCAAGGCCTACCTTCAAACTCAGTGCCTGTTTGCTTGACATCATGGGAAAATCAAAATAAATCAGCTAAGACCTCAGAAAAAAAATTGTAGACCTCCACAAGTCTGGTTCATCCTTGGGAGCAATTTCCAAACGCCTGAAGGTACCACATTCATCTGTACAAACAATAGTGCGCAAGTATAAACACCATGGGACCACGTAGCTGTCATACCGATCAGGAAGGAGACACATTCTGTCTCCGAGAGATTAACATACTTTTGTGCGAAAAGTGCAAATCAATCCCAGAACAGCAGCAAAGACCTTGTGAAGATGCTGGAGGAAACAGGTAGAAAAGTATCTATATCCACAGTAAAACGAGTCCTATATCGACATAACCTGAAAGGCCTCTCAGCAATGAAGAAGCCACTGCTCCAAAACCGCCATAAAAAGCCAGACTATGGTTGGGGACAAAGATTGTACTTTTTGGAGAAATGTCCTCTGGTCTGATGAAACAAAAATAGAACTGTTTGGCCATAATGACCATCGTTATGTTTGGAGGAAAAAGGGGGAGGCTTGCAAGCCGAAGAACACCATCCCAACCGTGAAGCACGGGAGTGGCAGCATCATGTTGTGGGGGTGCTTTGCTGCAGGAGGGACTGGTGCACTTCACAAAATAGATGGTATCATGAGGATGGGAAATTATGTGGATATATTGAAGCAACATCTCAAGACATCAGGTTAAAGCTTGGTCGCAAATGGGTCTTCCAAATGGACATTGACCCCAAGCATACTTCCAAAGTCGTGGCAAAATGGCTTAAGGACAACAAAGTCAAGAGTGGAATGGCCATCACAAAGCCCTGACCTCAATCCTATAGAAAATTTGTGGGCCGAACTGAAAAAGCGTGTGCAAGCAAGGAGGCCGACAAACCTGACTCAGTTACACCAGCTCTGTCAGGAGGAATGGGCTAAAATTCACCTAACTTATTGTGGGAAGCTTGTGGAAGGCTACCCGAAATGTTTGACCCAAGTTAAATAATTTAAAGGCAATGCTATCAAATACTAATTGAGTGTATGTAAACTTCTGACCCACCGGGAATGTGATGAAAGAAATAAAAGCTGGAATAAATCAATCTCTACTATTATTCTGACATTTCACATTCTTAAAATAAAGTGGTGATCCTAACTGACCTAAAACAGGGATTTGTTTACTAGGATTAAATGTCAGGAATTGTGAAAAACTGAGTTGAAATTTATTTGGCTAAGGTGTATGTAAACTTCTTACTTCAACTGTAAGTATTGAATATTGCGATGGCTTATGTTTGAGATTAGGTCAAGTTATCTTTTGAGTAAATAAATAATCTGTCATAACAGCCTAACTTTGTTGCTCCTAACTTTGTGGCTTTGTTGCTCTGGGAACAGAACCAATTGCATTGAACAGATGTGCTTCAAGGACCTACATCTGCTGAATCACTTTAAAACATTCCAACACATGATTGTCTTGTTCTTGATGGTGAGTGAGTTACAGTAACTGTGAGATGACCACACAGAACCTGAGCCAATTGCAGAAGGGCTCAGCCAGGGGACAACATTAGAATGTAATTATTACTGTGAGAGGCATCCTTTAGCATCACACAAAAGCCAGTTAGCATGGTGGGTAAGCTACCCAGCTATATATCAAAACTCCATCTGCTCCTTCACTTCAGACTACATCTATGCAGAGTGGAGTTTGTAAACTCATGTCTCTTGGTAATGAGTACTAGATGAAGTTGCAGAGAAAGGTCAAGTCTAAATGTCAGCAACATGGGCTCTGTGGGTCCTGTTGGTACCTTAGCCTTCACCTCTGGTTCTCCCTGAGTGTGATACAGTTACAGAATCATCCAGGAGACAGTCAGTGGAAGAGCTGGAGCAACATACTTTACTGTAGCCAAGGGCTAGCTCTGTTACTGGCTCTCTGTCTCGCCCAGGTCAGCCCAGCTGTATTGCCTAGGCCAGCCCTGCACTAACTTGCATGGAGTAAAGTAGGATAAACCCAGTCTAGTCTAACCATAGCCTTTATACTTGCCCCTGTCCTCATCCCCCAGACTCACCTAGGACATACGGCATCAAAGTATCTGCTTTTGATTTCTCATATCAGGTGTGTGTGTGCGTGCGGTGAGTGTGTGTTAGGCTGAACCTCCAACCCTAACTGTCAGAGTGCAGCCCAGCACCACACTGCTTCCAGGGGCCAGGCGTTCTGACAGCCAATTAGAGTGTCCGATCATTTTCCCTCGCAGCCAAAATGCCATCTGTCAATTCCAGCCCCGCCGCTTGTTTTTCTCCAGTGTTTATTTAGCTATATATTGCTGTGTCTGTGGACAAAGTCAGTGTGATTGATTAAGCTATCGTACTAGCCAATCAATGGCCAGCGAATAGAAAAAGTCAACGAGGGAGCCAATTTAAGCAGGAGTCAGGAATCTGGACACTCATGATGCTGGCTTGGTTATTTAGAGACTGGAAGGTGTTATAGGGGCAAGCCATATCCTAACTTGAGATTTGTGTGGAAGTCAGATATTTTAGTAAACTAATCGATATCAATAGGCACATCAGCACATGCTGATTTCAGGTTAGGAGCCTTCTCTGAAAGAGGTGTATGAGTGATACGAGTGACCGACACATGAGAAATCAACATCCTGCTCCCTGGATCTGCAGTCACATATTGTACTGTGGAGGTACATTACAGTAGGTAGCATTTCTACCTATCAAACACAGAGCTGGCAGGTATAGTAGCTCTGAATCAAGACAACTAAAGACTGCTACCCTGGTCCTATCCTCATCCTCTGTCTATTCTAGCCAGTGCAGAGGCAAGTGAGGAGAGAACGGGGAGTTTACTATGCTCTTTCTGTCCTCTCTTGTCTATTAAGAGAGTGTGTGTGTGTATACAGCAGGTGTGAGAAGAGTATCGGCGGCCAGTGAGAACAGAGCATGGAGCGTTGCAGTAGCCACACAGAATACCGACAGAGCGTTTACCTGCCCCTGCGTTCTGCTGGTATGCCATGTAGCCACCTCTTCCACGGGCCCCCCTACCTGAGCCACGCACTGCCGCCACTGCCGCTGCTGCCACCGGTCCATACGCCGTCGCTGGGAAGCCTGGGGGACAGAGGGGACAAGGCATCAGTGTGTGTGGGAGAGAGAGAGAGTGTGTGTGAGGGGTCGGATTGTGTGTGACTGTGTGTGTGTTTGTGTGTGTGTGTGTGTGTGTGTGTGTGTGTGTGTGTGTGTGTGTGTGTGGGGGGTTGTGTGAGAAAGAGTGAATGTTTTAATCTGTGTGTATGGGGAGGGGGTCGACTCGTGTGAGAGAGAGTGACTTAGTGTGTGTATCTCTCCATGTGCCCAGTAACTGGGATTAGTTTTGGATTAGCGAGTGACATAATTTTCTAACATGAGGAAAAGACGAGTGAGGGAATCTTCTAGTTGGCAAGCTGTATCAGGGGGAGGGACCAGTCTTCCAGATCCTCAAGAATGGGAAATAAAGGGTTAACTTGGAAACACAACCAACATCATGCACCATGAAGACCGATATGGAAATTTGCAACACGCTTGCACACTTTGTCGTCCATTTAAGTCATTTATCTCGTCGGCTCTGTGCGCTCTGTGCAGAGGAAGGGAGGAAGGGAGGGAGGGAGGGAGGGTGGGAGGGAGGGAGGGAGGGAGGAAGCCGTAAAGTCGGGAGAGCGAATCAGCTGCAGTTGTCAGCCGGCGAGGTTTATGCTTTGGAACTCAATCAATCAGGAGGATAATTTGGTCTCCAGAAAGCGTGACCGGCTGTTGCAGCCCTGGCGGACCACTGAGCCTGGGGAACGAGGGAGGAACAGTGGGATGATTTGTGGTAGAGGCGACTCTGGGTAGGCTTGAGCAAGCTTCAGCCCCAGCCTCAGTCGACCTGTCAGCCCTCTACCGACCTGTTTTATCAGCGCTTTATGGTGTTATTATGGGTCTGGGCATCTGGGATTCATTGCTTAGTTCTGACTGCCCTTTAGGTGGAGCTTGGCTGGGGCAGGAGGACACAGGTTGAGGAGATTCTAGATAGAGGAGAGGAGAGAGGAGAAGAGAGAGAGGAATAGAAGAGAGCGAGAGCAAGAGAGTGCGTGCATATTGAAACGTTCCTTTCTTTCAAGGATTTCGCCATTGTTCCCAATATTCATAACACAATGAGGCTCAATTGTCTGTGGTTTGAAAGCACACAAGTCCTTTTCTGCTCTTCATTATCTCTTTCCCTGTCAATGATTTAACTTGCAAACAAATATAACAAAGAAGACAGTCTCCACAACATTCTACAAAGATCTTTACATGCAGTATGCACTCAGTTAAACAAGGCCAGTCAATATAGGTAGACTTTGGACAATAACCTTCTAATGTACATCTTTGTGGTTACCTATTCTTTCAATATACTCACACAAAGAAGAGGGAGTTGCAGTCAGTCAACTAATCAGCTGCTGTTCAGGCTTTGATAAGCAACGGCAGCCAGTAAAGTAGTTTGCTTTTGTCAAAAATACAGTTGTAGCCTTTGATAATAAAGTGATTGGGGAAGGGTTGTTGGTGAAGTTGGACATGCATTGACATGGATGAGAGATGCTGTGTGTGTGTGTATGTGTGTGTGTGTGTGTGTGTGTGTGTGTGTATGTATGTGTATGTATGTGTGTGTGTGTGTGTGTGTGTGTGTATGTGTGTGTGTGTGTGTGTGTATGTGTGTTTATGTGTGTGTATGTGTATGTATGTGTGTGTGTGTGTGTGTGTGTGTGTGTGTGTGTGTGTGTGTGTGTGTGTGTGTGTGTGTGTGTGAACACGGACCAGCTCCTGAGAGTGTGTACTCGCCCGTCGAGGCCCTGGATGTTCACTTTGACTGGGATCTGCAGTGTTCTAACATTAGAATTAAATATCATCATCATAGAGGGAGACAATGAAAGACCCAGCGAGGAGGACGAGGACTCAGTCAATCAGAGTGGTTAGTTATTATGATATAAATATAATTACAGACCATCTCTCTCACTAATTAAAACATCTTTGGCTGCAGAGGGCTATTCATGGTAGAGGGCCCAGACACAATGGAGCAGTGACATTGGCAGATGGTTGTCTTCAGATAGCAGGGACACCATGTAATTCCACTTGTCTCTCTCTCTCTCTGCTTCTCTCTCTTCTCTCTTACCAAACAAAGCCAGTCCCCATCCTGTTCTATTAGGGGACTTAATAACCTCTGATTTGATGCTAATATATAATCAACAAATTGGACTTTGGGACGAGATTGGGAACAAGTCTGAACAAAAGACTGAGTTGATGTGTAATATTGAGAGGGGAGACGCCAGTGCGTGTATGATAGGACAGTGATCTGTCCGCAGGAGGAAGTTATTGAGCGACGTGGTACCCTTGGTTTGAGGCAGGCCCACTCACTAGACCAGTGCGTGTATGATAGGACAGTGATCTGTCTGCAGGAGGAAGTTATTGAGCGACGTGGTACCCTTGGTTTGAGGCAGGCCCACTCACTAGACCAGTGCGTGTATGATAGGACAGTGATCTGTCTGCAGGAGGAAGTTATTGAGCGACGTGGTACCCTTGGTTTGAGGCAGGCCCACTCACTAGACCAGTGCGTGTATGATAGGACAGTGATCTGTCCGCAGGAGGAAGTTATTGAGCGACGTGGTACCCTTGGTTTGAGGCAGGCCCACTCACTAGACCAGTGCGTGTATGATAGGACAGTGATCTGTCTGCAGGAGGAAGTTATTGAGCGACGTGGTACCCTTGGTTTGAGGCAGGCCCACTCACTAGACCAGTGCGTGTATGATAGGACAGTGATCTGTCTGCAGGAGGAAGTTATTGAGCGACGTGGTACCCTTGGTTTGAGGCAGGCCCACTCACTAGACCAGTGCGTGTATGATAGGACAGTGATCTGTCCGCAGGAGGAAGTTATTGAGCGACGTGGTACCCTTGGTTTGAGGCAGGCCCACTCACTAGACCAGTGCGTGTATGATAGGACAGTGATCTGTCTGCAGGAGGAAGTTATTGAGCGACGTGGTACCCTTGGTTTGAGGCAGGCCCACTCACTAGACCAGTGCGTGTATGATAGGACAGTGATCTGTCTGCAGGAGGAAGTTATTGAGCGACGTGGTACCCTTGGTTTGAGGCAGGCCCACTCACTAGACCAGTGCGTGTATGATAGGACAGTGATCTGTCTGCAGGAGGAAGTTATTGAGCGACGTGGTACCCTTGGTTTGAGGCAGGCCCACTCACTAGACCAGTGCGTGTATGATAGGACAGTGATCTGTCTGCAGGAGGAAGTTATTGAGCGACGTGGTACCCTTGGTTTGAGGCAGGCCCACTCACTAGACCAGTGCGTGTATGATAGGACAGTGATCTGTCCGCAGGAGGAAGTTATTGAGCGACGTGGTACCCTTGGTTTGAGGCAGGCCCACTCACTAGACCAGTGCGTGTATGATAGGACAGTGATCTGTCTGCAGGAGGAAGTTATTGAGCGACGTGGTACCCTTGGTTTGAGGCAGGCCCACTCACTAGACCAGTGCGTGTATGATAGGACAGTGATCTGTCTGCAGGAGGAAGTTATTGAGCGACGTGGTACCCTTGGTTTGAGGCAGGCCCACTCACTAGACCAGTGCGTGTATGATAGGACAGTGATCTGTCCGCAGGAGGAAGTTATTGAGCGACGTGGTACCCTTGGTTTGAGGCAGGCCCACTCACTAGACCAGTGCGTGTATGATAGGACAGTGATCTGTCCGCAGGAGGAAGTTATTGAGCGACGTGGTACCCTTGGTTTGAGGCAGGCCCACTCACTAGACCAGTGCGTGTATGATAGGACAGTGATCTGTCCGCAGGAGGAAGTTATTGAGCGACGTGGTACCCTTGGTTTGAGGCAGGCCCACTCACTAGACCAGTGCGTGTATGATAGGACAGTGATCTGTCTGCAGGAGGAAGTTATTGAGCGACGTGGTACCCTTGGTTTGAGGCAGGCCCACTCACTAGACCAGTCCAAAAAGGCCACCAGGAGAAAGGGCAGACACAAGAGAAGGAAAAGGACGAGTGGAAGCGAGGTTCTAGGAAAGAGGGCAATCAGAGAGCTGGTGGAGGTAAGTGGGCCTGAATGCTGTGCTCTGAGGGGCTGTGTTAAGGGGTGGTGAGGGTTAAGAGGAACACTGTGGTGTCCAGGATGAGGTGGTTCCCCTCCTGCAGGGACACTACATGGGTAGGGGCCTGGAGGTCAATGTGGAGGAGGACCATGCTGAGAGAGAGACTGGCTGGTAGATAAGGCCATGATGAACAGAAATATCTCTCTCTCCTTCTTCCTTTCTCTCTCTCTCTCTGTGGCAGCGCAGCGGGGTAGGATTGGACAGGTTCTCACGCTGTGTTCATACTGAGCTTGGATTCTCACAGGCATACAAATGATTTGCTATCTGCCCTCCAATCTCCTCAGACATCAAGTCAAACATTTCACAACAAGTGCCAAATATTTCACGAGACAAAAAAGTGTCAATCTGTGTTTCTCCTTCACTGCCAATGTTGCGTCTCGGCAACCTGTAGCCTCTGTGTTCCAAAGTTACTGTTCGATGGGCAAAGTTGTTGAAAGAGATAAGGTGTTGGGGATTAGCTGAGTTAATTAATAGATCTTAGGGCGGCTGTGGATGTTCATTGTTTTGTATTCACAGACTGCAGAGGCGCCGCCGACATTAAATCAATTTCATGGCTCCATTATTACTGAAGAGAAAAAGCCAATATTTAGCTGGTAGTTTCTGCAGGTTTCTATATATTTAGCTGGTAGTTTCTGCAGGGAACAAAGCCATCATTTGGGTTGACGCCGAGAGGACCAGACCTATACGGTCTGTGCTGCCTTGTTTACCCGTCTCTACTCTGCTACCTATCCTCCTCTTTGACTAGCACTCCTAAATCTCCTTGTTGCATTTGTCTCTTTGCCTACTACTCTGCCTGTTTCTCCTATGTCTATACCAACCCTCTCCCTTCTCCAGTCCTCTCTCTCTCTCTCTTCTCTAGTCCTCTCTCTCTCTCTTCTCTAGTCCTCTCTCTCTCTCTCTTCTCCAGTCCACTCTCTCTCTCTTCTCCAGTCCTCTCTCTCTGTCTTCTCTAGTCCTCTCTCACTCTCTCTGCTCTAGTCCTCTCTCTCTCTCTTCTCCAGTCCTCTCTCTCTCTCTTCTCTAGTCCTCTCTCTCCTCCAGTCCACTCTCTCTCTCTCTCTTCTCCAGTCCTCTCTCTCTGTCTTCTCTAGTCCTCTCTCACTCTCTCTTCTCTAGTCCTCTCTCTCACTCTCTCTTCTCTAGTCCTCTCTCTCTCTCTCTTCTCCAGTCCTCTCTCTCTCTTCTCCAGTCCTCTCTCACTCTCTCTTCACTAGTCCTCTCTCTCTCTCTCTTCTCCAGTCCTCTCTCTCTCTTCTCCAGTCCTCTCTCTCTCACTTCTCTAGTCCTCTCTCTCTCTCTCTTCTCCAGTCCACTCTCTCTCTCTCTTCTCCAGTCCTCTCTCTCTGTCTTCTCTAGTCCTCTCTCTCTCTCTTCTCTAGTCCCCTCTCTCTCTCTGCTCCAGTCCTCTCTCTCTCTCTTCTCCAGTCCTCTCTCTCTCTCCTCCAGGCCTCTCTCTCTCTCTCTCTTCTCTAGTCCTCTCTCTCCCTCTCCCTCCTCCAGGCCTCTCTCTCTCTCTCTCTTTTCCAGTCCTCTCTCTCTCTCTTCTCCAGTCCTCTCTCTCTCTCTCTCCTCCAGGCCTCTCTCTCTCTCTCTCTTTTCCAGTCCTCTCGCTCTCTCTCTCTTCTCTAGTCCTCTCTCTCCCTCTCTCTTCTCCAGCCCTCTCTCTCTCTTCTCCAGTCCTCTCTCTCTCTCTCTCTCTCTTCTCCAGCCCTCTCTCTCTTCTCCAGTCCTCTCTCTCTCCTCCAGCCCTCTCTCTCTCTCTCCAGTCCTCTCTCTCTCTCTTCTCTAGTCCTCTCTCTCTCTCTCCTCCAGCCCTCTCTCTCTCTCTCTCTCTTCTCCAGTCCTCTCTCTCTCTCTCTTCTCTAGTCCCCTCTCTCTTTCTTCTTCAGTCCTCTCTCTCTTTCTTCTCCAGTCCTCTCTCTCTCTCTCTTCGCCAGTCCCCTCTCTCTCTCTTCTCCAGTCCTCTCTCTCTCTTCTCCAGTCCTCTCTCTCTCCCTCTCTCTCTCTAGTCCTCTCTCTCTCTCTCCTCTAGCCCTCTCTCTCTCTCTCTCTCTTCTCCAGTCTCTCTCTCTCTCTTCTCTAGTCCCCTCTCTCTTTCTTCTTCAGTCCTCTCTCTCTTTCTTCTCCAGTCCTCTCTCTCTCTCTTCGCCAGTCCCCTCTCTCTCTCTTCTCCAGTCCTCTCTCTCTCTTCTCCAGTCCTCTCTCTCTCCCTCTCTCTCTCTAGTCCTCTCTCTCTCTTCTTCAGTCCTCCCTCTCTCTCTTCTCCAGTCCTCTCTCTCTCTCTCTCTCTCTCTCTCTCTCTCTCTCTAGTCCTCTCTCTCTCTCTTCTCCAGTCCTCTCTCTCTCTTCTCCAGCCCTCTCGCTCTCTCTTCTCCAGTCCTCTCTCTCTCTCTTCTCTAGTCCTCTCTCTCTTCTCCAGCCCTCTCGCTCGCTCTCTCTTTCTCCAGTCCTCTCTCTCTCCTCCAGTCCTCTCTCTCTCTCTTCACCAGTTCTCTCTCTCTCTCTCTTCTCCGCCCTCTCTCTCTCTCTTCTCCAGCCCTCTCTCTCTTCTCCAGTCCTCTCTCTCTCTTCTCCAGTCCTCTCTCTCTCTCTTCTCCGTCCTCTCTCGCATCTCCGTCCTCTCTCTCTTCTCCGTCATCTCTTTCTCTTCTCCAGTCCTCTCTTTCTCTCTTCTCCAGTCCTCTCTCTCTCTTCTCCGTCCTCTCTCTCTCTCTTCTCCAGTCCTCTCTCTCTCTTCTCCAGCCCTCTCTCTCTCTTCTCCAGCCCTCTCTTTCTTCTCCAGTCCTCTCTCTCTCTTCTCCAGTCCTCTCTCTCTCTCTTCTCCGTCCTCTCTCGCTTCTCCGTCCTCTCTCTCTCTTCTCCGTCCTCTCTCTGTCTTCTACGTCCTCTCTCCCTCTCTCTTCTCCAGTCCTCTCTCTCTCTCTCTTCTCCAGTCCTCTCTTTCTCTCTTCTTTAGTCCTCTCTCACTCTCTCTTCTCTAGTCCTCTCTCTCACTCTCTCTTCTCTAGTCCTCTCTCTCTCTCTCTTCTCCAGTCCTCTCTCTCTCTTCTCCAGTCCTCTCTCACTCTCTCTTCTCTAGTCCTCTCTCTCTCTCTCTTCTCCAGTCCTCTCTCTCTCTTCTCCAGTCCTCTCTCTCTCACTTCTCTAGTCCTCTCTCTCTCTCTCTTCTCCAGTCCACTCTCTCTCTCTTCTCCAGTCCTCTCTCTCTGTCTTCTCTAGTCCTCTCTCTCTCTCTTCTCTAGTCCCCTCTCTCTCTCTGCTCCAGTCCTCTCTCTCTCTCTTCTCCAGTCCTCTCTCTCTCTCCTCCAGGCCTCTCTCTCTCTCTCTCTCTCTCTTTTCCAGTCCTCTCTCTCTCTTCTCTAGTCCTCTCTCTCCCTCTCCCTCCTCCAGGCCTCTCTCTCTCTCTCTCTTTTCCAGTCCTCTCTCTCTCTCTTCTCCAGTCCTCTCTCTCTCTCTCTCCTCCAGGCCTCTCTCTCTCTCTCTCTTTTCCAGTCCTCTCGCTCTCTCTCTCTTCTCTAGTCCTCTCTCTCCCTCTCTCTTCTCCAGCCCTCTCTCTCTCTTCTCCAGTCCTCTCTCTCTCTCTCTCTCTCTCTCTCTCTTCTCCAGCCCTCTCTCTCTTCTCCAGTCCTCTCTCTCTCCTCCAGCCCTCTCTCTCTCTCTCCAGTCCTCTCTCTCTCTCTTCTCTAGTCCTCTCTCTCTCTCTCCTCCAGCCCTCTCTCTCTCTCTCTCTCTTCTCCAGTCCTCTCTCTCTCTCTCTTCTCTAGTCCCCTCTCTCTTTCTTCTCCAGTCCTCTCTCTCTTCGCCAGTCCCCTCTCTCTCTCTTCTCCAGTCCTCTCTCTCTCTTCTCCAGTCCTCTCTCTCTCCCTCTCTCTCTCTAGTCCTCTCTCTCTCTCTCCTCTAGCCCTCTCTCTCTCTCTCTCTCTTCTCCAGTCCTCTCTCTCTCTCTCTTCTCTAGTCCCCTCTCTCTTTCTTCTTCAGTCCTCTCTCTCTTTCTTCTCCAGTCCTCTCTCTCTCTCTTCGCCAGTCCCCTCTCTCTCTCTTCTCCAGTCCTCTCTCTCTCTTCTCCAGTCCTCTCTCTCTCTCTCTCTCTCTCTCTAGTCCTCTCTCTCTCTCTTCTCCAGTCCTCTCTCTCTCTTCTCCAGCCCTCTCGCTCTCTCTTCTCCAGTCCTCTCTCTCTCTCTTCTCTAGTCCTCTCTCTCTTCTCCAGCCCTCTCGCTCGCTCTCTCTTTCTCCAGTCCTCTCTCTCTCCTCCAGTCCTCTCTCTTCACCAGTTCTCTCTCTCTCTCTCTTCTCCGCCCTCTCTCTCTCTCTTCTCCAGCCCTCTCTCTCTTCTCCAGTCCTCTCTCTCTCTTCTCCAGTCCTCTCTCTCTCTCTTCTCCGTCCTCTCTCGCTTCTCCGTCCTCTCTCTCTTCTCCGTCATCTCTCTCTCTTCTCCAGTCCTATCTCTCTTTCTCTTCTCCAGTCCTCTCTTTCTCTCTTCTCCAGTCCTCTCTCTCTCTTCTCCGTCCTCTCTCTCTCTCTCTCTTCTCCAGTCCTCTCTCTCTCTTCTCCAGCCCTCTCTCTCTCTTCTCCAGCCCTCTCTTTCTTCTCCAGTCCTCTCTCTCTCTTCTCCAGTCCTCTCTCTCTCTCTTCTCCGTCCTCTCTCGCTTCTCCGTCCTCTCTCTCTCTTCTCCGTCCTCTCTCTGTCTTCTACGTCCTCTCTCCCTCTCTCTTCTCCAGTCCTCTCTCTCTCTCTCTTCTCCAGTCCTCTCTTTCTCTCTTCTCCAGTCCTCTCTCTCTCTTCTCTCTCTCTCTCTTCTCTCTCTCTCTCTCTCTCTTCTCTCTCTCTCACACACACACACACACACACACACACACACACACACACACACACACACACACACACACACACACACACACACACGGAGGTGGTGCTCCTGCAGCCCAAATGAGAATGAATGGCGCTGCACTGCAGAGACCTCTGCTACATTGCTCATTGAGTCTTGTGCACACAGGAAGTATGAGCTTATTCTTCCTGATGACTAAAACCACACCAGGGCTGTGAGGGAGAAAGGTCAGACAATTGTGATTTATAATCTATTTTAAACTATGACAGCATGGCAGTTCTCTGGGACAAGGTATTCTGGGACATCATCCGCAGGCTGAACTATGTTCCAATGGTTGTTAACGGGCTAAGTAACAGTAACAGCTGTCTAGCCATAGCACATAGCAGGCTATGAGGAGAGGACCTGGGGGACATGTTGAGTACAGGGCCAGATTTACGAATGGGCATGTTATGTGCTATGGCTAGACATACCCTCTCCTCCTCACTAACTCTGTCTCCTTTCCTCACCCCAACAGCCCTTACCCTCTCCTCCTCACTAACTCTGTCTCCTTCCCTCACCCCAGCAGCCCTTACCCTCTCCTCCTCACTCTCTCTGTTTCTTTCCTCACCCCAACAGCCCTTACCCTCTCCTCCTCACTCTCTCTGTCTCCTTTCCTCACCCCAACAGCCCTTATCCTCTCCTCCTCACTCTCTCTGTCTCCTTTCCACACCCCAACAGCCCTTACCCTCTCCTCCTCACTCTCTCTGTCTCTGTCTCCTTTCCTCACCCCAACAGCCCTTAACCTCTCCTCCTCACTCTCTCTGTCTCCTTTCCTCACCCCAACAGCCCTTACCCTCTCCTCCTCACACTCTCTGTCTCTGTTTCCTTTCCTTACCCCAACAGCCCTTACCCTCTCCTCCTCACTAACTCGGTCTCCTTCCCTCACCCCAACAGCCCTTACCCTCTCCTCCTCACGCTCTCGGTCTCTGTTTCCTTCCCTCACCCCAACAGCCCTTACCCTCTCCTCCTCACTCTCTCGGTCTCTGTCTCCTTTCCTCACCCCAACAGCCCTTACCCTCTCCTCCTCACTCTCTCGCTCTCTGTCTCCTTTCCTCACCCCAACAGCCCTTACCCTCTCCTCCTCACTCTCTCTCTCCTTTCCTCACCCCAACAACCCTTACCCTCTCCTCCTCACTCTCTCTGTCTCTGTCTCCTTTCCTCACCCCAACAGTCCTTATCCTCTCCTCCTCACTCTCTCGCTCCTTTCCTCACCCCAACAGCCCTTACCCTCTCCTCCTCACTCTCTCTCTCCTTTCCTCACCCCAACAGCCCTTACCCTCTCCTCCTCACTCTCTCTGTCTCCTTTCCTCACCCCAACAGTCCTTACCCTCTCCTCCTTACTCTCTCTGTCTCCTTTCCTCACCCCAACAGTCCTTACCCTCTCCTCCTTACTCTCTGTCTCCTTTCCTCACCACAACAGCCCTTACCCTCTCCTCCTCACTCTCTCTGTCTCCTTTCCTCACCCCAACAGCCCTTACCCTCTCCTCCTCACTCTCTCTGTCTCTGTCTCCTTTCCTCACCCCAACAGCCCTTACCCTCTCCTCCTCACTCTCTCTGTCTCTGTCTCCTTTCCTCACCCCAACAGCCCTTACCCTCTCCTCCTCACTCTCTCTGTCTCCTTTCCTCACCCCAACAGCCCTTACCCTCTCCTCCTCACTCTCTCTGTCTCCTTTCCTCACCCCAACAGCCCTTACCCTCTCCTCCTCACGCTCTCTGTCTCTGTTTCCTTTCCTTACCCCAACAGCCCTTACCCTCTCCTCCTCACTCTCTCTGTCTCTGTCTCCTTTCCTCACTCCAACAGCCCTTACCCTCTCCTCCTCACTCTCTCTGTCTCTGTCTCATTTCCTCACCCCAACAGCCCTTACCCTCTCCTCCTCACTCTCTCTGTCTCTGTCTCCTTTCCTCACCCCAACAGCCCTTACCCTCTCCTCCTCACTCTCTCTGTCTCCTTTCCTCACCCCAACAGCCCTTACCCTCTCCTCCTCACTCTCTCGCTCTCTGTCTCCTTTCCTCACCCCAAAAGCCCTTACCCTCTCCTCCTCACTCTCTCTCTCCTTTCCTCACCCCAACAGCCCTTACCCTCTCCTCCTCACTCTCTCTGTCTCTGTCTCCTTTCCTCACCCCAACAGTCCTTATCCTCTCCTCCTCACTCTCTCTCTCCTTTCCTCACCACAACAGCCCTTACCCTCTCCTCCTCACTCTCTCTGTCTCTGTCCCCTTTCCTCACCCCAACAGTCCTTACCCTCTCCTCCTTACTCTCTCTGTCTCTGTCTCCTTTCCTCACCACAACAGCCCTTACCCTCTCCTCCTCACTCTCTCTGTCTCTGTCTCCTTTCCTCACCCCAACAGTCCTTACCCTCTCCTCCTTACTCTCTCTGTCTCTGTCTCCTTTCCTCACCACAACAGCCCTTACCCTCTCCTCCTCACTCTCGCTGTCTCCTTTCCTCACCCCAACAGCCCTTACCCTCTCCTCCTCACTCTTTCTGTATCTGTCTCCTTTCCTCACCCCAACAGCCCTTACCCTCTCCTCCTCACTCTCTCTGTCTCCTTTCCTCACCCCAACAGCCCTTACCCTCTCCTCCTCACTCTTTCTGTCTCTGTCTCCTTTCCTCACCCCAACAGCCCTTACCCTCTCCTCCTCACTCTCTCTGTCTCCTTTCCTCACCCCAACAGCCCTTACCCTCTCCTCCTCACTCTCTCTGTCTCCTTTCCTCACCCCAACAGCCCTTACCCTCTCCTCCTCACTCTCTCTGTCTCTTTCCTCACCCCAACAGCCCTTACCCTCTCCTCCTCACTCTCTCTGTCTCCTTTCCTCACCCCAACAGCCCTTATCCTCTCCTCCTCACTCTCTCTGTCTCCTTTCCTCACCCCAACAGCCCTTACCCTCTCCTCCTCACTCTCTCTGTCTCCTTTCCTCACCCCAACAGCCCTTACCCTCTGTTACGGATACAGTTATCCTGTGTGTGTATCCTGTGTGTGTTTCTTTTCTCTCCTTCTCCCCTCACAGGTGAAAACCATCACTCCCCAATCAGTCAACAATCAATCATCAATCAGAAGACACACCTCCTATTTCCTACCCTATCACAGTTAAAAAAAAACATCATTTGTTTGCTCTGGAGCAATCTCTAGCTCAATCTCTCTGTAAATGCCATGTCTGTAGGTCTCTGTGTTTCACTCTCGCTTTGTGTCTTAACCTCTCTTTTGTTTGAGCACCTCCATAGCACTTTGTCATCACCTGTGAGTATTGTTTTTGGTTATGGTGTTTGTTTGTTTGTGGGAAAAGGGGGAAACCAAGACAAGTCGCCCATGGGCATACACTACCCGTAGGTGAACTTTGTTAAATACACTAGTTAGAACTGGGCGGACCACCCACTGTATTTTTGGTTAGTTAGTTAGCTGTTGTTAAAGTAGGCTAGTCTAGCTTAGGGGTGTTTTTGAATACTTATTGTTTCTTTCCTTGGGTCCAGCTCAGCCCCTTTTCCTGCTCCCCCCATTACCGTGTGTTTATAAATAAACCTAGAGTTTGACGGTAGATTTCTGTTGTCGTGGTTATTTCGTGCACACTTTTACTTTGTCACAATAATAATTTGCATGAGTTATGTTACGGGTCTCATTACCATCCCCCCTAGACTGTCGGGCCAAAAGAGATTCGTAACATAAGTGGGGGCTCATCCGGGATTTGTCATAACTGACACCCATGCCGCTCATGTAGATTGTTGTAGTGGTATAGTTCAGTGTTGAGCGTCATAGCTGAAGTAGCATTAGTGTTTGCTATTTTCTTTGGCACTTGTGAAGTAGTGTAACATGACTGCTTTTGATTTGAGATCCTTTTTGGATAACCCTTCGTGGGAGGTTTTTGACAAATGTCGTAGAGTTGATTTAATGACCTTGGCTGACCATTATTCAGTATCGATTCCGCAGAGTTTAGTTAAGGCGGAGGTTAAACGGCTAGTATTAAATGTATTGTTGGAAGAGCAGGTGCTTGTGTTACCGCTGCCTGAGCCTACTACCCCCGTAGCGGATGTTGCTGCTCCTGTAAGCCCATTGGTGTCTGATAATGAGGGAGAGGCTAAAACACCAGCCACATTGTCCCGTTTTGAGCCACTCTCCCCACTGTCAAATGGTGATGCCAGGAGGGATGTCCGTTTAGCACAGTTCCAACTGGAGGTGGAAGAGAGCCCAAATTAGGCAAGAGACTCTCCAGTTGGAGATGTGTAAAATAGAGGCAGAAAAAGAACGAGAACAACGGCATTTGGAGATGTGTAAAATTGAGGCAGACAGAGAACAAAGGCAGTTGGAGTTTAAAATGCGCCAGATGGAACTGGAGGCAGAGACAGCGAGGCTAGCCTCCGGTCCTACTGTGCCTGTTTGTGAGCCGTCCTCACCTGCTGTGTCCTCAAACACGTTTGACATTAGTAGGCAGATTGCCTTGGTACCTTTGTTCAGAGAGTCAGAGGTTGACTCCTATTTTTGTGTATTTGAGCGTATAGCCGTAGCATTGAAATGGCCTGAAGAGGTATGGTGCCTATTACTTCAGTGTAAATTAACTGGTAAAGCCCAAGAGGTTTTGTCAGCGCTACCTCTGGAGGACAGTTTGAATTATGAAGTGGTCAAAGCTACTGTTCTTCGTGCCTATGAGCTTGTGCCTGAGGCATACCGACAGAGATTTAGGTCTCATAGAAAGTCTTCTAGTAAGACTTATGTGGAATTTGCTAGAGACAAGGGAAATCTGTTTGATAAATGGCATGCTGCTAGTAAGGTAACTGATTTCAACTCTCTCCGGGAGTTAATCTTGTTGGAAGAGTTTAAAAATTGCTTACCCGAACGCATTGTAGTTTACCTAAACGAACAGAAAGTATCCTCCCTGGCAGAAGCGTCTGTGTTGGCAGACGAGTTTGTGTTGACGCACAAGAGTGTGTTTTCGGCTCAAACTGAGAGTAGAGCCACTGAGTTTCCTACCTTTAGCCCTAGTCGGCCAGCAGTAGTATATCAAGCACGCCAGAAGAATGAGCGTCCCTGTTTCTATTGTCATAAAGTAGGACATATGATTAATGATTGCTTCCTGCTTAAACGCAAACAAGGGATGCCTCTTCGTGCCAAGCCACCAACAGGTGTTGCTCTAATTCGTACGGTTGTGAGGTCTGCAACAAAACAGGTGACTCAGGGTAACTGTAGTTTGAAAGTCTCAGTCCCCGACCGCAGTTATGAACCATTCATTTTCGAGGGGTTTGTGTCCCTAAAGAATGACGAAGCGTCTCAACGACCGGTTAAAATCCTTAGAGATACTGGTGCGGCGCAGTCGTTTATATTGTCTGATGTGTTGCCCTTATCTGACGATACATACTGTGGTTCCAGTGTGTTAGTGCAGGATATTGAAATGGGTTTTGTGCCATTGCACTTTGTGAAAGTACACTGAGTTAATCAGTGGAATATTCAGAGTGGGGGTACGTCCTATGTTGCCAGTGAAAGGTGTGACCTTTATAATGGGTAACGATATTGCCGGAGGAAAGGTAGTACCCGTATTGGAAGTATTGGATAAAAGTGACCACTCTCTCTCTAATGAGCTGGCACAGAGTTATCCACATGTGTTCCCCGCTTGTGCTGTCACTCGTGCTCAGGCACGACAAGAGGGTGACGAGATAGATTTGTCGAACACTGTTCTGTTCAAAGAGGTTGATCAAGAGGATGGATTGTGTGATACCTCTGAGAAGCTGATCACCTATGACAAACAGCCCAGGAAAGAATCAAAGAACGTTGAACTTATTGCTGATGCAATACAGTTACCAGTCACTCGTGAGCAGCTGATTGCTAACCAAAAGGTTGACAACAAGCTTGCTAAATGTTTTTCTAGTGTTGTCTCATTGGAAGATGTGAAGAAGAAGAACGTGGCTTACTTCATTGATGGTAATCTCCTCATGCGTAAATGGAAATCCCATGTTGACGCGGATGGAGATTGGAATGCTGTTTAACAAATAGTGATTCCTACAGCCTTTCGACAAAATGTGTTATCCCTTGCTCATGATCACCAGTGGTCTGGTCATTTAGGAATCACAAAAACTTATGATCGGATCCTTCAACATTTCTTTTGGCCGGGTTTAAAACAAGATGTGGCTCAGTTCTGTCGGACATGCCACACATGTCAGATAACAGGAAAACCAAATCAGGTTATTCCTCCCGCTCCTCTTTGTCCCATACCTGTCATAGGTGAACCATTCGAGCATGTGGTGGTTGATTGTGTCGGACCGTTACCGAAGACAAAATCGGGTAACCAGTTTTTGTTAACGATAATGTGTATGGCTACAAGATACCCGAGGCCATTCCTCTGAGAAGGATTACAGCCCCGGTAGTGAGTAAAGCCTTAATAAAATTCTTCACGACATTCGGGTTACCTAGGGTGGTACAAAGCGATCAAGGAACCAATTTCCTATCCAAGCTCTTCAGGCAGGTGTTAAAATCCTTGTCAATTACGCACCGTGTGTCAAGCGCCTATCACCCAGAGTCTCAGGGTGCACTTGAAAGATGGCATCAGACACTGAAGTCTATGCTACGTAAATATTGTTTGGAATCTGAGAAAGATTGGGATGAGGGAGTTCCTCTAGTTTTGTTTGCTGCTCGTGAAACTGTGCAGGAGTCCCTAGGTTTCAGCCCGGCTGAACTGGTGTTTGGTCACACAGTGAGAGGACCAATGAAAGTCCTTAAAGAACAGTTCTTGTCCCAAGAGTTGTGTACCAGAGATGAGAATGTGTTGGACTACGTTAGTCGCTTTCGTGAGCGCCTACACCAAGCTTGTGCTCGCAAAGGAAGCTCTGTCTTCCTCACAGAGGAGCATGAAAAGACACTATGATAAAGAGGCTGTTTCTCGTCCACTACAGCCAGGTGACCAAGTACTGGTGTTATTACCTGTTCCAGGATCTTCACTGTCAGCTCGTTTCTCGGGTCCTTATTTAATTGAAAAGAAAATAAGTGAAACTGACTATGTGCTTCAAACTCCTGATAGACAACGCCAATCTCGTGTGTGTCACATTAACATGTTGAAAGCTTACCACACCCGACCCATCACACAGTTAGAGAGTTCAAAAACAGAGGAAGGTACTGCTGTCTCTGCTACTACTGCTATGATAGTGGACTGTCATATTGATGATGTTGATGGCTTGGAGTTGCGCAATACTCAGCAGCAGTGTGTTAGATTGCCCAACTCAGAAATGCTGCTGTCTATCCAATCCGGTCTGGTTCATTTAACGGATGGACAGGCCAATGATATTGTGAGGCTACTACACAGTTTTCCATGTCTCTTTAATGACGTTCCTACTCGCACAAACGTGTTGGAACATGACATTAATGTGGGAAATGCTACACCTATCAAGCAACACCCATATCGTATCAACGCTTCCAAGAGGAAGATAATGAGGGATGAGGTGAAATATTTGTTGGAGAATGACCTGGCTAAGCCAAGTTCAAGCCCTTGGAGTTCTCCTTGCATTTTGGTTCCTAAACCTGATGGTACGTCCAGGTTATGTACGGATTATCGAAGGTAAATTCTGTCACAATGCCAGATTCGTTCCCGTTACCCCGACTGGACGACTGTATCGACACTATTGGTGCTGCTAAGTATGTAACTAAGTTAGACCTCTTAAAAGGTTACTGGCAGGTTCCGTTAACTTCACGTGCTTCTGAGATTTCTGCCTTTGTGACCCCAGACAACTTCCTACAGTACTCAGTCATGGCTTTTGGGATGCGAAATGCACCAGCCACTTTCCAACGACTGGTTAACTCCGTATTAGCTGGCGTTCCTAATTGTAGTGCATACCTTGATGACCTAGTGATTTATTCGTCTGAGTGGTCAGATCATGTTGACTCTAAGGGTAGTATGTGAACGGTTGGCAGCTGCTTCTCTAACCCTGAACTTGGCAAAGTGCGAGTTTGGGAAGGCTACTGTTACCTATCTCGGTAAAGAGGTTGGCCATGGACAGGTGCGCCCTGTTGATGCCAAGGTCTTGGCTATAACTGCATTCCCTGCACCTACCACCAGACGAGAGCTACGCCGCTTTTTAGGGATGGTTGGCTACTACCGTAGCTTCTGTAAAAATTTCTCTGCTGTAGTTGCTCCATTGACCGATTTGCTTAGTCCAGCTAGATCATTTGTGTGGTCCCCTGATTGTAAGAGAGCTTTTGAAACAGCGAAAGCACTCTTATGTAGTACACCTGTACTTGCTGCTCCAGATTTTGAACAACCGTTCAAACTTGAGGTAGATGCTAGTGCCAGAGGTGCTGGTGCTGTTCTACTGCAGCAGGACAAGAGTGGAGTGGATCATCCCGTTTGTTATTTTTCACGTAAATTTAATAAATGTCAAACAAACTATGCGACAATAGACCAAGAAGCTCTTGCTTTGTTGTTGGCTCTGCAATACTTTGAAGTATATATTGGTTCCAGTGCCCTACCCGTGATTGTATATACTGACCATAACCCCTTAGTTTTTCTCCACCGAATGTACAACCAGAACCAGCGCCTTATGCGTTGGGCGCTGATTGTACAAAATTATAATTTGGAGATCCGCCACAAAAAGGGTTCTGATAATGTGTTGGCAGATGCTTTGTCTCGTGTGTGAAAATTATTTCTGTATGTTTTGCAAGGTTGTTGCTTTGTGATGAGTATTCATTGACATACTGTAGTCGCAGCCCCTAGGGTTGCTCTTTTAAGGGTGGGAGTGTTACGGATACAGTTATCCTGTGTGTGTGTATCCTGTGTGTGTTTCTTTTCTCTCCTTCTCCCCTCACAGGTGAAAACCATCACTCCCCAATCAGTCAACAATCAATCATCAATCAGAAGACACACCTCCTCCTATTTCCTACCCTATCACAGTTCCTTCCCCATGGTTTAAAAACTCCATCATTTGTTTGCTCTGGAGCAATCTCTAGCTCAATCTCTCTGTAAATGCCATGTCTGTAGGTCTCTGTGTTTCACTCTCGCTTTGTGTCTTAACCTCTCTTTTGTTTGAGCACCTCCATAGCACTTTGTCATCACCTGTGAGTATTGTTTTTGGTTATGGTGTTTGTTTGTTTGTGGGAAAAGGGGGAAACCAAGACAAGTCGCCCATGGGCATACACTACCCGTAGGTGAACTTTGTTAAATACACTAGTTAGAACTGGGCGGACCACCCACTGTATTTTTGGTTAATTAGTTAGCTGTTGTTAAAGTAGGCTAGTCTAGCTTAGGGGTGTTTTTGAATACTTATTGTTTCTTTCCTTGGGTCCAGCTCAGCCCCTTTTCCTGCTCCCCCCATTACCGTGTGTTTATAAATAAACCTAGAGTTTGACGGTAGATTTCTGTTGTCGTGGTTATTTCGTGCACACTTACTTTGTCACAATAATAATTTGCATGAGTTATGTTACGGGTCTCATTACCATCCCCCCTAGACTGTCGGGCCAAAAGGGATTCGTAACACCCTCTCCTCCTCACTCTCTCTGTCTCCTTTCCTCACCCCAACAGCCCTTACCCTCTCCTCCTCACTCTCTCTCTCCTTTCCTCACCCCAACAGTCCTTACCCTCTCCTCCTCACTCTCTCTGTCTCTGTCTCCTTTCCTCACCCCAACAGTCCTTAACCTCTCCTCCTTACTCTCTCTGTCTCTGTCTCCTTTCCTCACCCCAACAGCCCTTACTCTCTCGCTCTCTCTCCTTTCCTCACCCCAACAGCCCTTACCCTCTCCTCCTCACTCTCTCTGTCTCTGTCTCCTTTCCTCACCCCAACAGCCCTCACCCTCTCCTCCTCACTCTCTCGCTCTCTGTCTCCTTTCCTCACCCCAACAGCCCTTACCCTCTCCTCCTCACTCTCTCTCTCCTTTCCTCACCCCAACAGCCCTTACCCTCTCCTCCTCACTCTCTCTGTCTCTTTCCTCACCCAACAGCCCTTACCCTCTCCTCCTCACTCTCTGTCTCTGTCTCTTTCCTCACCCAACAGCCCTTACCCTCTCCTCCTCACTCTCTCTGTCTCTGTCTCCTTTCCTCACCCCAACAGCCCTTACCCTCTCCTCCTCACTAACTCGGTCTCCTTCCCTCACCCCAACAGCCCTTACCCTCTCCTCCTCACTCTCTCTGTCTCCTTTCCTCACCCCAACAGCCCTTACCCTCTCCTCCTCACTCTCTGTCTGCTACTATCACCTTTTCATCTCTTTCCCTTCCCTTGCTTCAGGCATAATATAATGTTACCACAAAACCATGAGAGTTACACAACCTATAGAGCTTTTCTCTGAGTGTTGCTTCAGCTCCCACAGAAAGACTAGATTAGGTGATCAACACAGAAACCTCACTCCGGTAATAAACACTGACATGCAGTAGGGTTGACATGCTGTGGCAGAAATGAGTCGGATTTGCAATATGTGTTTTGTTTTCCCTTGTGACTCACAAGGCAGCCTTGTCAGTCATCCAATAAGGCTTTCTAAAGCCTACAGAAAGGAAATCGCTCTCTGAAAAAAGGTTGAATTGTGTTAAAATAAGCAATGTAGGAGAGAGTGAATAATATGAAAAGAGCACAATCTCCATTGGCATCTGTTCATCGCACGGTGCAAGGAGAGATGAGTCCTTTCTCTGTGTGTGTGTGTCATTGTCCGACAGAACGGAAAGCTCTCTCTACTAGAGCTGCATGTGCATATCAAAGAAGACCTCTGTGTGCAGCGCTTATCAAAGAAGACCTCTGTGTGTGTAGCGCTTCTCAAAGAGGGCCTCTGTGCAGCGCTTATCAAAGAAGACATCTGTGTATAGCGCTTATCAAAGAAGACCTCTGTGTGCAGCGCTTATCAAAGAAGACCTCTGTGTGCAGCGGTTCTCAAAGAAGACCTGTGTGCAGCGCTTATCAAAGAAGACCTCTGTGTGCAGCGGTTCTCAAAGAAGACCTGTGTGTGCAGCGCTTATCAAAGAAGACCTCTGTGTGCAACGCTTCTCAAAGAAGACCTCTATGTGCAGCGCTTATCAAAGAAGACCTCTGTGTGCAGCGCTTCTCAAAGAAGACCTCTGTGTGCAGCGCTTCTCAAAGAAGACATCTGTGTGCAGCGCTTCTCAAAGAAGACATCTGTGTGCAGCGCTTATCAAAGAAGACCTGTGTGTGCAGCGCTTATCAAAGAAGACCTGTGTGTGCAGCGCTTATCAAAGAAGACCTCTATGTGCAGCGCTTATCAAAGAAGACCTCTGTGTGCAGCGCTTCTCAAAGAAGACCTCTGTGTGCAGCGCTTCTCAAAGAAGACATCTGTGTGCAGCGCTTCTCAAAGAAGACATCTGTGTGCAGCGCTTATCAAAGAAGACATCTGTGTGCAGCGCTTATCAAAGAAGACATCTGTGTGCAGCGCTTATCAAAGAAGACATCTGTGTGCAGCGCTTATCAAAGAAGACCTCTGTGTGCAGCGCTTATCAAAGAAGACCTCTGTGTGCAGCGCTTATCAAAGAAGACCTCTGTGTGTAGCGCTTCTCAAAGAAGACCTCTGTGTGCAGCGCTTATCAAAGAAGACCTCTGTGTGCAGCGCTTATCAAAGGCATGCCTCAGTCTGAACACTGGAAGCACCAAGCTCAGGGGAAAACTGACTGACTCTCTGAGCCACAAACAGCATTTAGCCATAGTACTGGAGCCGATCTGCCTCACTACCTCTACCACTATCCAGAGCCTTAATGTGTCTACATTTACAGAGAAGAAGAATCGACTCTTCAGCCCATTCAGATGTGTGACATAGCAGGGCATGAATGTGTGATGAACAGCATGTGGTACAGTAAGGCTGAGAATAATGTTACTTTAAAGCCATATAGGGATGTATAGTACTGTATAGTTCAATCATGTAACACCCCCAGATAACTCCTGTCTGTCTACCCTACTCTAAGAAGAACAGAGTAGAGAAACACACTTAGAGGAGGAAGACAGGAAGAACAGAGGTAACATATTCATCACTGTTTTCCCACGGTTAATACATTATCTGTTATGTGACTCATTAATCCACAGTGTTAATACATAATCCATTATGTGACTGATATGATTTCCCACTGTTAATACATTATCTGTTATGTGACTCATTAATCCACAGTGTTAATACATTATCTGTTATGTGACTCATTAATCCACAGTGTTAATACATAATCTATTATGTGACTGATATGATTTCCCACTGTTAATACATTATCTGTTATGTGACTCATTAATCCAGTGTTAATACATAATCTATTATGTGACTGATATGATTTCCCACTGTTAATACATTATCTGTTATGTGACTCATTAATCCACAGTGTTAATACATGATCTATTATGTGACTGATATGATTTCCCACGGTTAATACATTATCTGTTATGTAACTCATTAATCCAGTGTTAATACATTATCTATTATGTGACTTATGATTTCCCAGTGTTAATACATGATCTATTATGTGACTTATGATTTCCCAGTGTTAATACATTATCTATTATGTGACTGTTATGATTTCCCAGTGTTAAAACATTATTTGTTACGTGACTGTTGTGATTTCCCAGTGTTAAAACATTATTTGTTACGTGACTGTTGTGATTTCCCAGTGTTAAAACATTATCTATTTTGTGACTGTTGTGATTTCCCAGTGTTAATACATTATCTATTATGTGACTGTTATGATTTCCCAGTGTTAATACATTATCTATTATGTGACTGTTATGATTTCCCAGTGTTAATACATTATCTATTACGTGACTGTTGTGATTTCCCAGTGTTAATATATTATCTGTTATGTGACTGTTATGATTTCCCAGTGTTAATACATTATCTATTACGTGACTGTTGTGATTTCCCAGTGTTAATATATTATCTATTATGTGACTGTTATGATTTCCCAGTGTTAAAACATGATCTATTATGTGACTGTTATGATTTCCCAGTGTTAAAACATTATCTATTATGTGACTGTTATGATTTCCCAGTGTTAAAACATTATCTATTATGTGACTGTTGTGATTTCCCAGTGTTAAAACATTATCTATTATGTGACTGTTGTGATTTCCCAGTGTTAATACATTATCTATTATGTGACTGTTATGATTTCCCAGTGTTAATACATTATCTATTATGTGACTTATGATTTCCCAGTATTAATATATTATCTGTTATGTGACTGTTATGATTTCCCAGTGTTAAAACATGATCTATTATGTGACTGTTATGATTTCCCAGTGTTAATACATTATTTGTTACGTGACTGTTGTGATTTCTCAGTGTTAATATATCAGTCCTATTCAAATGGCTTACTTATCCTCAGCTATTATTAACAGTGGGACGGTGCTGAAGAGCAAATAGCCTCTGCTGATAAAAACAGCTTTCAGGGAGAGGGATGTCTGGCCTGGTGTGTACGTCTACCACAAAGTTATCTCTGTTTTAACAAAAGTACCAATGCATTTTGTTATGTTTTTGGACAGACCGATATGATGGAGAGAAAAAACCAGCCAGTCACTACAAAGCATTATACTGTATATACACACCAGGGATATTTCAGATGACTCTGGGTCCAGCTAATGGTGCATTTCACACCGTCTATTTCTGAAGGCACTAAGGCATAGCAGGCCTCAATTGGCGCATCCATCCATCTACCACTCCACATACTAAAGAGCACTGTCCACTGTGTAGATCAAAATAGAACAGGGGGCCTCTAATCTGTACTCTCCATCAGACAGACGGGCTGTGCTTTGAGAGCACAACCCACCGCTATCTCCTTCCAGGTGTGAGGCAACATCACATAGCCTTTGAACTAATGGAGAAATAGGTTGAAATGCAGCCAGTATGGAGAGGCTGTCAACTCCTAAACCGAGAGGGTGGAGCACTCTATCTATACAGCCACTTGAGTCCAAACATGCTCCCAAAAAGACTAAGTAGATCACTGTCTGTATATACCATAGTACTTTATCAACATTTAAATACATTTGCATCCGCATCAAGTCTTCATCACAACTGGAAAATGTGGGATACATATTGGAAGAATTTCTGAAAACCACTGAGACCTGTGTAAGTAAGGCCTGGGTCATTGTAGACAACGGGCCTACTCTTGGTCTCTGGTCTGCTGGTTTCTGGTCCCCCTGCATGTGAAGCTTTTCCTCATTGACAGCATATTCAGAGCATAACCCCCTGCATCACCCTCTCCTCTCTACCCGCTTGCCTCAGAGGTGACAAACCGTGTGTAACATGCAATTAGGCATGGGTGAAGGGGATGACACCTGGGGTGTATTGGGGTGATGACGGCCCTTGTCCCAATGCTCCTTGTCGTTCCAGACAGCTGCCTACACAATGAGGGCGAGACGACAGGGCGAGACGACAGGGCGAGACGACAGGGGGGAGACGACAGGGGGGAGACGACAGGGGGGAGACGACAGGGGGAGACGACAGGGGGTGACGACAGGGGGAGACGACGGGGGAGACTGTCTCCTCCTCTACCATCTTCCTTTCCCTCCACCTCTCCTTCCTGTCACTGTCTCCTTCTCTACCATCTTCCTTTCCCTCCACCTCTCCTTCCTGTCACTGTCTCCTCGTCTACCATCTTCCTTTCCCTCCACCTCTCCTTCCTGTCACTGTCTCCTTCTCTACCATCTTCCTTTCCCTCCACCTCTCCTTCCAGGCACTGTCTCCTTCTCTACCATCTTCCTTTCCCTCCACCTCTCCTTCCTGCCACTGTTTCCTTCTTTACCATCTTCCTTTCCCTCCACCTCTCCTTCCTGTCACTGTCTCCTTCTCTACCATCTTCCTTTCCCTCCACCTCTCCTTCTCGCCCTCCACGTTTGTCTTTGGTGTGTGTGTGTGTGTGTATTTGTGTGTTTGTTCAGTGTGTGTGTGTTCAGTGTGTGTTTTTTTTATATATTTTTTTTTATTTTAATTTTAATTTTACCCCTTTTTCTCCCCAATTTTCGTGGTATCCAATTATTGTAGTAGCTACTATCTTGTCTCATCGCTACAACTCCCGTACGGGCTCGGGAGAGACGAAGGTTGAATGTCATGCGTCCTCCGATACACAACCCAACCAGCCGTACTGCTTCTTAACACAGCGCGCATCCAACCCGGAAGCCAGCCGCACCAATGTGTCGGAGGCTACACCGTGCACCCGGCAACCTTGGTTAGCGCGCACTGCGCCCGGCCCGCTACAGGAGTCGCTGGTGCGCGATGAGACAAGGACATCCCTACCGACCAAGCCCTCCCTAACCCGGACGACGCTAGGCCAATTGTGCGTCGCCCCACGGACCTCCCGGTCGCGGCCGGTTACGACAGAGCCTGGGCGCGAACCAGTACAGCGCCCCCTGCAGTACAGCGCCCTTAACCACTGCGCCACCCGGGAGGCCCTAGTGTGTGTGTGTGTACACACAATTGGTACTATACGTGTGAGTACCAGAAATGCTCACAATAATAGTAAACCCCCCCAAAATTCTGAAGTCCTCACTTGTAAAAAGGCAATTTCAGGTTTAGGGGTTAAAATTAGGGTTAGGAGTTAGTGGTTAGGTTTAGGAATTAGGGTTAGGGAAAATATTGTAAGTCGCTCTGGATAAGAGCGTCTGCTAAATGACCTAAATGTAAATGTAAATATGATTTTGAATGGGAATCAACTGTTGGTCCCCAAAGTATAGTAAGAAATAGAAACGTGTGTGTCTGCGCTCAAGAGGCATAGTGTAGAGGGAACACAGAGGGACAAGGCCATCTGATGGACACAAAAGCCTCTGTTAGATCTTGCCTTGCATGATAGGACACAACCTCTCACAGCACAAATCAGGGATATAAATGTCACCTTACATGGAGGGACAGGGAGAGCCAGAGGCAGACAGCCAGGGCAGTTGCAGACATTGACTGGCCAAAATAATAGAGAAATAGCCCTTGGAGAGCCCAGGTCCCATGTTTGATCCAGAATGGAGTCAACCTGTAACATACTGCTCCACTGCTCTGCTGATAATGAGACCCTGGCAGTCCTACCACACAGGAGGGCTGTTTATGGCTGTGCCAGTCCCAGCGTGTTAGTCTCAACAGTGGTATTAAGGCTGTTTCCATATACATTGACAGCCGTCATGATTGTGTGTGTGTGTGTGTGTGTGTGTGTGTGTTTCAAAGCCAAAGCACAGCGGTTCTCTGTTCCCAGCCTGTGACACGTTGAAGGCATTTGCCTCTGCACACCCACTGGGTTAATGAGCAGGCTTTTCAATTAGAGGTGATTTTCTCTGAGGAGCTGCTGGATGAGTTCGCCCAGCTGCCTGGGTGCCTGCTGCTCTCACTGGCACTTTCTCTGTCCCTCTCTCTCTCTCTCTATTTCTCCCTTCCCTTACAGCCCCCCCCCCCTTTCCTCTCTCTGCTCCCTTCTGTCTCCCCTCTCTCTCTCTCTCTCTCTCTCTCTCTCTCTCTCTCTCTCTCTCTCTCTATTTCTCCCTTCCCTTACAGCCCCCCTTCCTCTCTCCCTGTCCCTGTCCCCCTCTCTCTGCTCCCTTCTGTCTCCCTTTCTCTCTCTGTCCCCCTCTCTCTCTCTCTCTCTATTTCTCCCTTCCCTTACAGCCCCCCTTCCTCTCTCCCTGTCCCTGTCCCCCTCTCTCTGCTCCCTTCTGTCTCCCTTTCTCTCTCTGTCCCCCTCTCTCTCTCTCTCTCTCTCTATTTCTCCCTTCCCATACAGCCCCCCCCTTCCTCTCTCCATGTCCCTGTCCCCCTCTCTCTGCTCCCTTCTGTCTCCCTTTCTCTCTCTGTCCCCCTCTCTCAGTGGCGGACTGGGACAAGGAATAAGTTAACACATCCAAGCAGGAATGCATGAACCTAATCCAGTGATGTAATATATTTTGGGTTGACAATTAGAATATAGTTGCTGTAATTTACTGTCAAATAGGACTTTTTTTCAATAGAGATGAATTACACACATGAATTACACGAACCAGTGGCGACCCATTATTCAGGGCAGGTGGGGCTCGTTTTGAATACCACAATTTCAGGGGGGAAAAAACATGCAAAACAGCCCCACCTGTTTTGCATGTTATTTTAGTATTAATACGTGTCACATATCAGTTTGAAAAAAATGTAGTAAAGCCACATTGAGTAAGGCAGATCCAAAATGTAGGTGTTTCAGCCTAGCTCGGTGCTTTCTGTGGTGGTGGGGAAGCCAGGGGAAAATACGGAGCGTAGGTGTTGGTAATGTTCTCTAGTTGCGCCATGATAAGCTCAGTGTTCTGTCACTAGTGGGGACGGTACTGTATCTAGAAAATTCAAGCCACTTGGGGGCTACCATAGAGTTACATTAGAAGTGCCCATCCAAGAAGGCTCAAGGTCATTGGCCACAGATAAAATGACGTCAAATCACTTTATACCTACAGTAGCTTTGATTGGACTGACCATGACCAAATCATACTTTCAAAAGCTTAGCTAGCAGTCATCATCATGAATCAAGTCGACAATCTACTGACACATCCTTTTCAACCCTTGTCATATGAAGAGAAATAATGAAGAGAAAGTATAGATAAAACGTATTGGTGCTCATGGGCCATTGGACATAAACATTACACAACAAGTTGGAAATAGCAAATTCAACAATGAGTGGTTCGGAAGGAATCAGTGACAGTGGCAAACTGCAAGTATTGCAAAACAATCACTAGCCTGCTATTCAGTGGAGTGGCTGTGTGGTCCCAAATCTGGGATTAAGTGTTTCTTTTCCAAGTTTAAAATAATAAACATTGACCATACTTTCAATGAACCATGATTTGTGCTGTGCTCAAAACAACTGTTAACTTTTTTGGGATGAATAGTGTGCCCAGAGTGAACTGCCTCCTACTCTGTCCCAGATGCTAATATTTTTATTTATTTATTTCACCTTTATTTAACCAGGTAGGCTAGTTGAGAACAAGTTCTCATTTGCAACTGCGACCTGGCCAAGATAAAACATAGCAATTTGACACATAGAACAACACAGAGTTACACATGGAGTAAACAAAACATACAGTCAATAATACAGTAGAACAAAAGAAAACAACAAGTCTATATACAGTGAGTGCAAATGAGGTAAGTTAAGGAAATAAATAGGCCAGGGTGGCGAAGTAATTACAATATAGCAATTAAACACTGGAATGGTAGATCGGCAGAAGATGAATGTGCAGGTAGAGATACTGGGGTGCAAAAGAGCAAAATAAATAAATAAATACCAGTATGGGGATGAGGTAGGTAGATAGATGGGCTGTTTACAGATGGGCTATGTACAGGTGCAGTGATCTGTAAGCTGTTCTGACAGCTGGTGCTTACAGATAGTGAGGGAGATGTGAGTCTCCAGCTTCAGAGATTTTTTCAATTTGTTCCAGTCATGGGCAGCAGAGAACTGGAAGGAAAGATGACCAAAGGAGGATTTGGCTTTGGGGGTGACCAGTGAGATATACCTGCTGGAGCGCGTGCTACGAGTGGGTGATGCTATGGTGACCAGTGAGCTGAGATAAGGCGGGGCTTTACCTGGCAGAGACTTGTAGATAACCTGTAGCCAGTGGGTTTGGTGACGAGTATGAAGCGAGGGCCAACCAACGAGAGCGTACAGGTCGCAATGGTGGGTAGTGTATGGGGCGTTGGTGACAAAACGGATGGCACTGTGATAGACTGCATCCAGTTTGTTGAGTAGAGTGTTGGAGGCTATTTTATAGATGACGTCACCGAAGTCGAGGATCAGTAGGATGGTCAGTTTCACAAGGGTATGTTTGGCAGCATGAGTGAAGGATGCTTTGTTGTGATATAGGAAGCCGATTCTAGATTTAATTTTGGATTGGAGATGCTTAATGTGAGTCTGGAAGGAGAGTTTACAGTCTAACCAGACACCCAGGTATTTGTAGTTGTCCACGTATTCTAAGTCAGAGCCGTCCAGAGTAGTGATGCTGGACGGGAGAGCAGGTGCGAGCCCTGAACCCTGTGGCACACCCATAGAGACTGTCAGAGGTCCGGACAACAGGCCCTCCGATTTGGCACACTGAACTCTATCAGAGAAGTAGTTGGTAAACCAGGCGAGGCAATCATTTGAGAAACCAAGGCTGTTGAGTCTGCCAATAAGAATGTTGTAATTGACAGAGTCGAAAGCCTTGGCCAGGTCGATGAATACGGCTGCACAGTAATGTCTCTTATTGATGGCGGTTATGATGTCGTTTAGAACCTTGAGCGTGGCTGAGGTGCACCCATGACCAGCTCTGAAACCAGATTGCATAGCGGAGAAGGTATGGTGGGATTCGAAATGGTCAGTAATCTGTTTGTTAACTTGGCTTTCGAAGACCTTAGAAAGACAGGGTAGGATAGATATAGGTCTGTAGCAGTGGTGGGTCTAGAGTGTCACCCCCTTTGAAGAGGGGGATGACCGTGGCAGCTTTCCAATCTTTGGGAATCTCAGACGATACGAGAGAGAGGTTGAACAGGCTAGTAAATGGGTTTGCAACAATTTCGGCAGATCATTTTAGAAAGAGAGGGTCCAGATTGTCTAGCCCGGCTGATTTGTAGGGGTCCAGATTTTGCAGCTCTTTCAGAACATCAGCTATCTGGATTTGGGTAACGGAGAAATGGTGGGGGCTTTGGCGGGTTGCTGTGGAGGGTGCCGGGCAGTTGACCGGGGTAGGGGTAGCCATGTGGAAAGCATGGCCAGCCGTAGAGAAATGCTTATTGAAATTCTCAATTATAGTGGATTTATCGGTGGTGACAGGGTTTCCTAGCCTCAGAGCAGTGGGCAGCTGGGAGGAGGTGCTCTTATTCTCCATGGACTTTACACTGTCCCAGAACTTCTTTGAGTTAGTATTACAGGATGCAAATTTCTGTTTGAAAAAGCTTGCCTTAGCTTTTCTAACTGCCTGTGTATATTTGTTCCTAACTTCCCTGAAAAGTTGCATATCAAGGGGGCTATTCGATGCTAATGCAGAACGCAGAATGAATATATGCATATTATTATTAGTATTGGATAGAAAACACTCTGAAGGTTCTAAAACTGTTTTAATGATGTCTGTGAGTATAACAGAACTCATATGGCAGGCGAAAACCTGAGAAAAATCCAACCCGGAAGTGGGATATCTGAGATTTGTAGTTTTCAAAGCTTGGCCTACCGAATACACAGTGTCTATGGAGTCAAGTTGCACTTCCTACGGCTTCCACTAATGTCAACCATCTTTAGAAACTTGTTTCAGGCTTTTGATATAAAGGAGGGGCTCATGAGACCTGTTTGAGTCAGTGGTCTGGCAGAGTGTCTCAGGCTCGTGACGCGCGCTCCCGACAGAGTTAGCTCTTGTTCCAGTGCTTTTCTTCAGACATAGGAATTCTCCAGTTGGAAGCTTATTGATGTTTTATGTTAAAAACATCCTAAAGATTGATTCCATACATCGTTTGACTTGTTTCTACGACCTGTAATGGAACTTTGAGTTTTTGTCTGGACGAAGTGCTCGCGCCTCATGAAGATGGATTACTGGGCTGAACACGCTAACAACAAGTGGCTATTTGGACATAAATTATGGACTTTATGGAACTTTATGGAACAAATCAGTCATTTATTGTCGAACTGGGATTCCTGGGAGTGCCTTTTGATGAAGATCATCAAAGGCAAGTGAATATTTATAGTGTTATTTCTAACTTCTGTTGACTCCAAAATGACAGATATTTCTCTGGCTGGATTGGGCTCTGAGCGCCGTTGTCAGATTATGCTTTTAGTTCGTTTAAAAAAAAATCTGACACAGCGGTTGCATTAAGGAAAAGTCTATCTTTAATTCTGTGAATAACACTTGTATCTTTTATTAATGTTTATGAGTATTTCTGCAAAATCACAGGATGTTTTGGAATCAAAACATTACCGCACGTAATGTGCCAATGTAAACTTAGATTTTTGGATATAAATATGCACATTATCGAACAAAACATACATGTATTGTGTAACATGATGTCCTATGAAGATCATCAAAGGTTAGTGATTCATTTGATCTATATTTCTGCTTTTTGTGACTCCTATCTCTGGCTGGAAAAATGGCTGTGTGGTTTTTTTCGACTTGGGAGGTGATCTAACATAATAATATGTTGTGCTTTCGCTGTAAAGCATTTTTGAAATTGGACACGATGGGTAGCTTAATCTTTCATTTGCTGTATTGGACTTGTTAATGTGTGAAAGTTACATATTTCTAAAAATATTTTTGAATTTTGCGCACTGCCTTTTCAGCGGAATGTTGTCAAGGGGTTAGTGGAACGCCTGCCCTAGAAAGGTTAACTCGGAACTGTGAAAACTTGACTCCAGTGAGTTCAAGACAACTGGGAATTCTGAAAAAAACTAGCTCCGACTGGGAAATACGTTTTGAACGGCCCATGTTCTGAATTGTGTCGCTGTACATTTCAAAAGTGCTAAACAAATAGTTACATTGACTACGTCCGTCCTAGCTCGCTCATTAAGGTCTTAATCAAAATTACGGATTGCCTCTTATCTGCTTGTCGTCTCCTTATGCCATAGTTTATACATCTCAATTGTCAGTAGAAACCACATTTGTTTAAGCAAGTCAGCCATGGCAGTAAATGAGGCTGAATGATCTATTTCGCTGCCAGACAAGGCTCCACTGATAGCCAGGTGTAGCAGTGGTAAGATGTTAGGCTGCTGTTGGGACAGCTTTATGTAGGCCCTAACAGTTTGTGGCAGTGGTTGTCTACTATCCAATAGAGCACCACAGTGGCATGTACAGTCGTGGCCAAAAGTTTTGATCCTATCAAGTGGTGTAGTGGCTCTCTGGCACCCACGCTACCCCATTTCCGGTCACAACTTGCAGGCTTGTTTTCGAGTTGCTGTGCGTTTTGTTGCCAACCTATTTTGAATACCTGACAACTTTACGGTTTTCACTTTTTAATTACCGTTCATATATTTATTTATTTTTTCCTCAACTTTTTCACTCCGGACGCTTTATCTGGACACGATTCGTCAGGACCTCCAACAGCCGAAGCTAAGTAGTAACATTAACATGATGCCTTCTAATTGCAGCCGCTGTGCTCGCCTTACGGCGAGGATAGCTGTACTGCAAGCCGAGCTTCAGACGCAATCGTTAGGCAAGGGTAATTTCAGTGTAGGAAAGGATGAAACCGCGTCTGTGCCACCAGTAAGTACAGATAGTAGTGTAAATCCCCTGGCACAGTCCCCGCAGCCGGACAATTTTCTCACGGTTTCTGGAAGGAAATGCTGTAGGAACGCTCAACCGGTGTCGCTCATTCAGCCGACAGAAACTATCAAACGGTTTTCCCCATTAAGCAGCGGGTCGGTGTCAGAGGCCGAGTCTTCTCTGGTCTCTACTCCTCCCGTTACGGGGTCTGAGACGCCAAAGCTTCCCACCATTAGCTCTGACAAATTGAAAACTCTAGTCATTGGCGACTCCATTACTCGCAGTATTAGACTTAAAGCGAATCATCCAGCGATCATACACTGTTTACCCGGGGGCAGGGCTACCGACGTTAAGGCTAATCTGAAGATGGTGCTGGCTAAAGCTAAAACTGGCGAGTGTAGAGAGTATAGAGATATTGTTATCCACGTCGGCACCAACGATGTTAGGATGAAACAGTCAGAGATCACCAAGCGCAACATAGCTTCTGCGTGCATATCAGCTAGAAAGATGTGTCGGCATCGAGTAATTGTCTCTGGCCCCCTCCCAGTTAGGGGGAGTGATGAGCTCTACAGCAGAGTCTCACAACTCAATCGCTGGTTGAAAACTGTTTTCTGCCCCTCCCAAAAGATAGAATTTGTAGATAATTGGCCCTCTTTCTGGGACTCACCCACAAACAGGACCAAGCCTGACCTGCTGAGGAGTGACGGACTCCATCCTAGCTGGAGGGGTGCTCTCATCTTATCTACCAACATAGACAGGGCTCTAACTCCTCTAGCTCCACAATGAAATAGGGTGCAGGCCAGGCAGCAGGCTATTAGCCAGCCTGCCAGCATAGTGGAGTCTGCCACTAGCATAGTCAGTGTAGTCAGCTCAGCTATCACCATTGAGACCGTGTCTGTGCCTCGACCTAGGTTGGGCAAAACTAAACATGGCGGTGTTCGCCTTAGCAATCTCACTAGGATAAAGACCACCTCCATTCCTGTCATTACTGAAAGAGATCATGATACCTCACATCTCAAAATAGGGCTACTTAATGTTAGATCCCTTACTTCAAAGGCAATTATAGTCAATGAACTAATCACTGATCATAATCTTGATGTGATTGGCCTGACTGAAACATGGCTTAAGCCTGATGAATTTACTGTGTTAAATGAGGCCTCACCTCCTGGCTACACTAGTGACCATATCCCCGTGCATCCCGCAAAGGCGGAGGTGTTGCTAACATTTACGATAGCAAATTTCAATTTACAAAAAAAAAAAAAATGACGTTTTCGTCTTTTGAGCTTCTAGTCATGAAATCTATGCAGCCTACTCAATCACTTTTTATAGCTACTGTTTACAGGCCTCCTGGGCCATATACAGCGTTTCTCACTGAGTTCCCTGAATTCCTATCGGACCTTGTAGTCATTGCAGATAATATTCTAATCTTTGGTGACTTTAATATTCACATGGAAAAGTCCACAGACCCACTCCAAAAGGCTTTCGGAGCCATCATCGACTCAGTGGGTTTTGTCCAACATGTCTCTGGACCCACTCACTGTCACAGTCATACGCTGGACCTAGTTTTGTCCCATGGAATAAATGTTGTGGATCTTAATGTTTTTCCTCATAATCCTGGACAATCGGACCACCATTTTATTACGTTTGCAATTGCAACAAATAATCTGCTCAGACCCCAAACAAGGAACATCAAAAGTTGTGCTATAAATTCACAGACAACACAAAGATTCCTTGATGCCCTTCCAGACTCCCTCTGCCTACCCAAGGACGCCAGAGGACAAAAATCCGTTAACCACCTAACTGAGGATCTCAATTTAACCTTGCGCAATACCCTAGATGCAGTTGCACCCCTAAAAACTAAAAAAATGTCTCATAAGAAACTAGCTCCCTGGTACACAGAAAATACCCGAGCTCTGAAGCAAGCTTCCAGAAAATTGGAACGGAAATGGCGCCACACCAAACTGGAAGTCTTCCGACTAGCTTGGAAGGACGGTACCGTGCAGTACCGAAGAGCCCTTACTGCTGCTCGATCATCCTATTTTTCTAACTTAATTGAGGAAAATAAGAACAATCCGAAATTCCTTTTTGATACTGTCGCAAAGCTAACTAAAAAGCAGCATTCCCCAAGAGAGGATGACTTTCACTTTAGCAGTGATAAATTCATGAACTTCTTTGAGGAAAAGATTATGATTATTAGAAAGCAAATTACGGACTCCTCTTTAAACCTGCGTATTCCTCCAAACCACAGTTGTCCTGAGTCTGCACAACTCTGCCAGGACCTAGGATCAAGAGAGACGCTCAAGTCTTTTAGTACTATATCTATTGACACAATGATGAAAATAATCATGGCCTCTAAACCTTCAAGCTGCATACTGGACCCTATTCCAACTAAACTACTGAAAGAGCTGCTTCCTGTGCTTGGCCCTCCTATGTTGAACATAATAAACGGCTCTCTATCCACTGGATGTGTACCAAACTCACTAAAAGTGGCAGTAATAAAGCCTCTCTTGAAAAAGCCAAACCTTGACCCAGAAAATATAAAAAACTATCGGCCTATATCGAATCTTCCATTCCTCTCAAAAATTTTAGAGAAGGCTGTTGCGCAGCAACTCACTGCCTTCCTGAAGACAAACAATGTATACGAAATGCTTCAGTCTGGTTTTAGACCCCATCATAGCACTGAGACGGCACTTGTGAAGGTGGTAAATGACATTTTAATGGCATCGGACCGAGGCTCTGCATCTGTCCTCGTGCTCCTAGACCTTAGTGCTGCTTTTGATATCATCGATCACCACATTCTTTTGGAGAGATTGGAAACCCAAATTGGTCTACACGGACATGTTCTGGCCTGGTTTAGATCTTATCTGTCGGAAAGATATCAGTTTGTCTCTGTGAATGGTTTGTCCTCTGACAAATCAACTGTAAATTTTGGTGTTCCTCAAGGTTCTGTTTTAGGACCACTATTGTTTTCATTATATATTTTACCTCTTGGGGATGTTATTCGAAAACATAATGTAAACTTTCACTGCTATGCGGATGACACACAGCTGTACATTTCAATGAAACATGGTGAAGCCCCAAAATTGCCCTCGCTAGAAGCATGTGTTTCAGACAAGGAAGTGGATGGCTGCAAACTTTCTACTATTAAACTCGGACAAAACAGAGATGCTTGTTCTAGGTCCCAAGAAACAAAGAGATCTTCTGTTGAATCTGACAATTAATCTTAATGGTTGTACAGTCGTCTCAAATAAAACTGTGAAGGACCTCGGCGTTACTCTGGACCCTGATCTCTCCTTTGAAGAACATATCAAGACCATTTCGAGGACAGCTTTTTTCCATCTACGTAACATTGCAAAAATCAGAAACTTTCTGTCCAAAAATGATGCAGAAAAATTAATCCATGCTTTTGTCACTTCTAGGTTAGACTACTGCAATGCTCTATTTTCTGGCTACCCGGATAAAGCACTAAATAAACTTCAGTTAGTGCTAAATACGGCTGCTAGAATCCTGACTAGAACCCAAAAATTTGATCATATTACTCCAGTGCTAGCCTCTCTACACTGGCTTCCTGTCAAAGCAAGGGCTGATTTCAAGGTTTTACTGCTAACGTACAAAGCATTACATGGGCTTGCTCCTACCTATCTCTCTGATTTGGTCCTGCCGTACATACCTACACGTACGCTACGGTCACAAGACGCAGGCCTCCTAATTGTCCCTAGAATTTCTAAGCAAACAGCTGGAGGCAGGGCTTTCTCCTATAGAGCTCCATTTTTATGGAACGGTCTGCCTACCCATGTCAGAGACGCAAACTCGGTCTCAACCTTTAAGTCTTTACTGAAGACTCATCTCTTCAGTGGGTCATATGATTGAGTGTAGTCTGGCCCAGGAGTGGGAAGGTGAACGGAAAGGCTCTGGAGCAACGAACCGCCCTTGCTGTCTCTGCCTGGCCGGTTCCCCTCTTTCCACTGGGATTCTCTGCCTCTACCCTGTTACGGGGCTGAGTCACTGGCTTACTGGGGCTCTCTCATGCCGTCCCTGGGGGGTGTGTCACCTGGGTGGGTTGATTCACTGTTGTGGTCAGCCTGTCTGGGTTGGCGCCCCCCCTTGGGTTGTGCCGTGGCGGAGATCTTTGTGGGCTATACTCGGCCTTGTCTCAGGATGGTAAGTTGGTGGTTGAAGATATCCCTCTAGTGGTGTGGGGGCTGTGCTTTGGCAAAGTGGGTGGGGTTATATCCTTCCTGTTTGGCCCTGTCCGGGGTGTCCTCGGATGGGGCCACAGTGTCTCCTGACCCCTCCTGTCTCAGCCTCCAGTATTTATGCTGCAGTAGTTTATGTGTCGGGGGCTAGGGTCAGTTTGTTATATCTGGAGTACTTCTCCTGTCCTATTCGGTGTCCTGTGTGAATCTAAGTGTGCGTTCTCTAATTCTCTCCTTCTCTCTTTCTTTTCTCTCTCGGAGGACCTGAGCCCTAGGACCATGCCCCAGGACTACCTGACATGATGACTCCTTGCTGTCCCCAGTCCACCTGGCCATGCTGCTGCTCCAGTTTCAACTGGCCTGGGCCCTAGGACCATGTCCCAGGACTACCTGACATGATGACTCCTTGCTGTCCCCAGTCCACCTGGCCATGCTGCTGCTCCAGTTTCAACTGTTCTGCCTTACTATTATTCAACCATGCTGGTCATTTATGAACATTTGAACATCTTGGCCACGTTCTGTTATAATCTCCACCCGGCACAGCCAGAAGAGGACTGGCCACCCCACATATGCTCTCTCTAATTCTCTCTTTCTTTCTCTCTCTCGGAGGACCTGAGCCCTAGGACCGTGCCCCAGGACTACCTGACATGATGACTCCTTGCTGTCCCCAGTCCACCTGACTGTGCTGCTGCTCCAGTTTCAACTGTTCTGCCTTATTATTATTATTCGACCATGCTGGTCATTTATGAACATTTGAACATCTTGGTCATGTTCTGTTATAATCTCTACCCGGCACAGCCAGAAGAGGACTGGCCACCCCACATAGCCTGGTTCCTCTCTAGGTTTCTTCCTAGGTTTTGGCCTTTCTAGGGAGTTTTTCCTAGCCACCGTGCTTTTACACCTGCATTGTTTGCTGTTTGGGGTTTTAGGCTGGGTTTCTGTACAGCACTTTGAGATATCAGCTGATGTACGAAGGGCTATATAAATAAATTTGATTTGATTTGGATTTGATTTGGCAGTATCATAATACCCATAAAACCTGGCGGTCAAACAGGGAAATCGTTTTTCCACCATTCATTTTTCCCATAAGGGCTGTGTTTCATGTAGGGTTACCCTGGTGTAACGTTTTGATAACCATGCAAATCTCTCTTGGGCAAGGTGACTTTTATCAATATATTTGGATGTATTTATTCTCAGATTCGAACATTAGACATCATCCAAAACTACAAATTCCTGCAAGCTCCTGCACGTCATCCCTACCTGACACCTTCGCTAACAGGTATTGTGTCAATTTAAAACTTGCACAAGACAGTTCACAGAATTGGCCATTTAAAGAAATGTTGACCATTTATGCATTACTACATTTAGCTAACATTAGATAGTTAATCCAGAGAGTTTTATCTTTGCCTTGATTCGGCAGTCTCGTCCAGATCATCATTGAATTTATAGCTCTTTATGTTAGCCACATTAGCAGCTAATTAGCATTTTATTTTTGGGGAGTAAATACAGGCAAATATATTGATAAAAGGCCCCTTGTCCTGGATAGATTTACATGGTTCTAAAAAAAGTCACGCCAGGGTAACCCTACATAAAACACAGCCCTTATTTGACATATTTCTAAAATCCCCTATGGGAAAATTAATGGTGGAAAAACAATTGCAACCATTTCCCTGTTTGACCACTAGGTTTTATGGGTATTATGACTCATACTGTTGTACTCCATGAAGCCTATGCCCTCGCAATTGTCAGTGAGTATTTCCTCTCCATATCTCAAAGCCATATCAAATAACTTGGTTTTAAAATAGTTGCTATTGAGCTGAATACTGAGAGTTGACAAAGGGACGAAGCTTACAAAGCTGTGTTTTTCCAGCAATTTCATTTTGAAATTTTATACAATCAGAACATATTTTTCTCTCAAACGCATGGGGGGAGAGGAGAGTGGCTTGCTCATCATAGCAGCAGGCCCCAGCGAGGCCACAGGCCCAGCGGCAGGCATACACTTTCATTACAGGAATCATGAGGATAACGCACTTCACTGTTTGACCAAATCAAGGTTTTAGCCTCTGAAAAGGTTTTGAGTGAGGTGATAATGAAGAATGTGCTATTTCTACATTAATAGGCTCCTTTCTGTTGTTTACCATCTATGATCCTGCCTGTCTACCTGATGACAGAGTCGGAGCAAGTCTCTTTGTTGATGCCGCATTTGTTGACCTTGAATGTGAGTTTGCGGGACCTCGGCTCAGCCTATCAGAAAACCGGGCCGTAGCCCATTAATAAGCCAAAGGCTATTTATAGATTAGTATAACAAAGAAATTGCACAAAAATCTTTCCAAAACAATCTTAACAGGCCCATGGGCAGCCGGCCATGTCACCTTTTGTATTGTTTCCTTTCTATTTAAAAAATATATTTTGTGTCAATTTCAACCAGCCCACCAACCCAAAAATGGTCTAGTCCATCTGACATTTGCCAGAATTGCCAGATTGCAAATCTGCCCTGCTCTCTCGCTTTCTCCCTTCCTCTCTCTCAGCTTCCCTTTTTCTTCTTTCTCCCATCCCTTCATCTCCCTTCATCCCTCTTTCCCTCTCTGTCCATCCTAGTGATTTGTGGCAGACAGACAGACCTGGTAGTTATTAAACAGAGCTCTGCAGGTATAACACTCTCCTGGTGGGCAGGCTGGAGAGCACAGAGAAACAGAGGGGAAACAAAGGTGTTTTATTTGTCTTGTTTGCATGGTTTCTATGTCCCTTAGCCCCAGCGGGTAGCTGTTCAAATTCAGGCTGTGGGGCCCCGGGCGTGTGTGTATGTGTGCATGTGTGGGCGTTGCATGTGTGTGTGTTTGAGGGTGAGGGGGTTAAACCTCTTGACGTCCCCCTTTTCGTTTGCATAAGTGATTAGGCTCTAATCAAAAGCGAAGCATCAATTCCCTTCCCCCTTAAAGGAGAGTCAGGTAAATGGAGGAGAGGAGCGAGGGATGAGGCAGCTTTATTACACAGCCATGGCACAGGAAGTGCTCTAAGAGGCTGTGACCTTGGCATTCACCGTCAGCGCCGCCGCATCCTTCAGCTCTCATCAGCAGCAGAGACGCTAGATGCCAGAAATGGGGGGTGACAATAACAACTAGACGCTAGGCTGCTGTGAAAGCGAGAGGAGAGAGAGTATCTATAGACAGAGACGTCGTGATATTCACCAGGCCCATTTGAACCAGTAGTGAAATAGAAACATTATTGCCACATCATGGAATAGCACTAAAATGGCTGTTTTCCTAGAACTGTGACAGTCAAAGGGGGAATGGATAAATAAAATACAAAAAGGCATGCAGCACGAACTGTAAACACTGTTGTCTCAACATCCTTATTGTTGTTTTAGCAATGTGCACACATATTTACAATAGCCATAACGCAGCAAACATTCTACCAAAGAACCAGATGTTCCATGCCAATATGAGACACACTGTAATGGAGACGTGTGAGATAAAAATAGGCCTTGGTAAAATGACATCACTCGCGCGCACACACACACCTCCATTTGACCTCCTCTGAAGCGTTGTCCCCTCTGAGGATTGCGGGCAGTGCTTCTCCTCTCCTTTCAACAGTCCATTTTTAACCTCCCAAGCAGAGTGAGCTTTATGCTAAACCCCCAATGCTACAAGGAGGGAAAAAAGGCTTTTCACCTTACATGTCCAACACCAAGGTCGTTTGGCACTACAGTATCTGAAAATCACAGGGAGAAAAAAAAGGGCCACATTGTGCCTGGTGCTGAGGCAAGATCATTTTACAGAGTGCGCCAGGGGATTAAAGGAAGGCAGTAAAGTTAACCTTGGAGCAATCAGACCTCCTCTCTACCTTCAACTAGTGCCAACATGGAAGCAGGGCTGGGGCTGGCAAACGTAACACAGTGCCTGTTTACTAGCCAAGCCAAGGCCTGGACTGACGACAGATAGCACTAGATCTGCTGGGGTCCGTCCACACAGGAAACAGCTAGAGGGTTTGTTCTTGCTTTTTGTCTTTTCATTTGATTTTTAATCTGTGTGAGGAGGTGGAGGAGAAGCAGGGAGGGGAGGAGGAGGAGGGAGGAAGAGGAGGAAGAATTGTCTATGTCATCACCATGGAAGGCATGTGCATGGCCTGTATGGATTAGAGAAAGCTAACTTGGCATTTCATCCTCTCATTCATGTAATGAAAACTCAAATTCAAGGCATACAGTATGACATGCGTACAGGTTCCGATGTGTACACAGTAGAGAATTTTCTGGAGGAATTATATGTTTTAATGGTGGTGTCATACATTCGGTTTGAGTAAAATAAAATGTTACTGTTCAAATTATTATTATTTATTTGAAAATGTATTTTGTGTGGGGTTGGGAAAACTAACTCACTATACTTTAAAATGACTAAAACCAAAGGGAAAATGTGCAGTAATGATAATGGACCTACATTCATACAGTTTGACTGTCCAGCTGCTAAGAATCACTGAAATGAAAGACAGTCAAAGATCATTGAACATTCCCAAAAAGATAGATTTATTTTTGCAAATTTTGATGCAGACTAAATATAAGTGCAGCCCTCCAGACCTGGTCTAAATATAATACATTGTCAGTGCAGCCCTCCAGACCTGGTCTAAATATAAGACATTGTCAGTGCAGCCATCCAGACCTGGTCTAAATATAATACATTGTCAGTGCAGCCCTCCAGACCTGGTCTAAATATAATACATTGTCAGTGCAGCCCTCCAGACCTGGTCTAAATATAAGACATTGTCAGTGCAGCCCTCCAGACCTGGTCTAAATATAATACATTGTCAGTGCAGCCCTCCAGACCTGGTCTAAATATAAGACATTTTCAGTGCAGCCCTCCAGACCTGGTCTAAATATAAGACATTGTCAGTGCAGCCCTCCAGACCTGGTCTAAATATAATACATTGTCAGTGCAGCCCTCCAGACCTGGTCTAAATATAAGACATTTTCAGTGCAGCCCTCCAGACCTGGTCTAAATATAAGACATTGTCAGTGCAGCCCTCCAGACCTGGTCTAAATACAAGACATTTTCAGTGCAGCCCTCCAGACCTGGTCTAAATATAAGACATTGTCAGTGCAGCCCTCTGGACCTGGTCTAAATATAAGACATTGTCAGTGCAGCCCTCCAGACCTGGTCTAAATATAAGACATTTTCAGTGCAGCCCTCCAGACCTGGTCTAAATATAAGACATTTTCAGTGCAGCCCTCCAGACCTGGTCTAAATATAAGACATTTTCAGTGCAGCCCTCCAGACATGGTCTAAATATAAGACATTTTCAGAGCAGCCCTCCAGACCTGGTCTAAATATAAGACATGTTCAGTGCAGCCCTCCAGACCTGGTCTAAATATAATACATTTTCAGTGCAGCCCTCCAGACCTGGTCTAAATACAAGACATTTTCAGTGCAGCCCTCCAGACCTGGTCTAAATATAAGACATTTTCAGTGCAGCCCTCCAGACCTGGTCTAAATATAAGACATTTTCAGTGCAGCCCTCCAGACCTGGTCTAAATATAAGACATTGTCAGTGCAGCCCTCTGGACCTGGTTGAAGACCGAATGCATCCCCCAGGACACCTTTGTTTGAATCCCTTTCCCCTGGTATAGTAACAGCACTGGATGATTTCTCCAGTACCTCACCAATTTACACCCATTCATTATTCATTCCCTTTATTCATCTGTGTCGGTAATATTCCTTCTGAATGTGGACGTTTGTTTGCGACTCCGTTTGATACGTATTCACACTGCTGCTGGGGAGTACACCGAGATGCTCTGACTATAGAGACAACAAACCTGCTGAAATACTGTACTGATGTTCTCCACTCCACACTCAACCGACGTTTGACACTGCTCACAGATGCAGTGGGTTCTTGTATCTGTGTATGAGCATGGGGCTAAGGCCCCAAGAACAACAGCCAGAGACTGCAAACAAAATGTAACATTTCAAACAATTGAAGTTAAATCACCAAAAAAAACAGCAAAGCCCCTACATTGTCATCATTACTAGAGTACACTGGTGTTTCATATCTAAATAAACATTACCTGACTCCTATTTGAAAGACACAGTAGGTTCTAAATATTAAATTGACCATCCACAAGAAAAACACATACTCACTGAAGCACTGCTAGGTCCCCTCCTGTATATGTGTATATGAATGCCCCTCCTGTATATGTGTATATGAATGCCCCTCCTGTATATGTGTATATGAATGCCCCTCCTGTATATGTGTATATGAATGCCCCTCCTGTATATGTGTATATGAATGCCCCTCCTGTATATGTGTATGTGAATGCCCCTCCTGTATGTGTGTATGTGAATGCCCCTCCTGTATGTGTGTATATGAATGCCCCTCCTGTATATGTGTATATGAATGCCCCTCCTGTATATGTGTATATAAATTCCCCTCCTGTATATGTGTATATGAATGCCCCTCCTGTATATGTGTATATGAATTCCCCTCCTGTATATGTGTATATGAATTCCCCTCCTGTATATGTGTATATGAATGCCCCTCCTGTATATGTGTATATGAATGCCCCTCCTGTATATGAATACCCCTCCTGTATAAGTGTATATGAATGCCCCTCCTGCATATGTGTATATGAATGCCCCTCCTGTATATAAATTCCCCTCCTGTATAAGTGTATATGAATGTCCCTCCTGTATATGTGTATATGAATGCCCCTCCTGTATATGTGTATATGAATGCCCCTCCTGTATATGAATGCCCCTCCTGTATATGTGTATATGAATTCCCCTCCTGTATATGTGTATATGAATGCCCCTCCTGTATATCTGTATATGAATCCCCCTCCTGTATATGAATACCCCTCCTGAATATGAATACCCCTCCTGTGTATGAATTCCCCTCCTGTATATGAATGCCCCTCCTGTATATGTGTATCTGAATGCCCCTCCTGTATAAGTGTATATGAAGACCCCTCCTGTATATGTGTATATGAATGCCCCTCCTGTATATGAATACTCCTCCTGAATATGAATACCCCTCCTGTATATGAATGCCCCTCCTGTATATGTGTATATGAATGCCCCTCCTGTATAAGTGTATATGAAGTCCCCTCCTGTATATGTGTATATGAATTCCCTGCGGGCTGGATAATCGTGGAGCATCTCGTCATGGCAGTCCCTAGCATGGTGACTCTCTCCCTCTGGCAACATTCCAAGCTGGGTATACTGATGCCAGGTGGCAGAGAGAACACAGGTCACTCATAACATGTTGAAATAAGGCGTGAAATCAAGCTCTAACATTTTCCATTGTAGAGGTCTTTAGAGGAGAGTGAATGGTGACATAATTGCATAATGTTACCTTAACAAATCACATTTGGAGGATTGGATTTTTCCACAGTATAATAACTGGTAGAGTGATGATGCGGTGAGTGAGAGTGGGTGCCAGGACGGAATTCATCCCTTACTGAAGCCATTTGGGTTACAGAGAGTGACATGGCATTACAACATATCATAATCATCTTCAGGAACCCAGCTGAGATCAGAGAGAGAACAGTGTGTGTGTGTATGTGTGTGTGTGTGTGTGTGTGTGTGTGTGTGTGAGAGGAGGGAGGCTGGGAGTGGGATGTGTGTTTGTGAGCCAACAGGGGGTCCATTACCTCACCCCAGCAGGCAGGCAGAGAAGCACACAGTGACTAACAAGATGGAACTTACCAGGGAATTGGTAGCTGTAACTCGGGGCAAAACCAGTGTATCCACGGCCGTACGTTGCTACAATGTTTGGGTAACCTAGGAAAAGGGGGGACAATCAGGAGTTGTGTTAAACCATCTTGGCCTCCCTTCACTTTACACACACACACACACACACACACACACACACACACACACACACACACACACACACACACACACACACACACACACACACAGCCCTGCTGCTGGTGCTAGATTGCAGATGAGTCATGAGGTTCAGTTTGAGCTGATGAGCATCAGAAGTGTTCCAGTCTCAGCCTGTCATGCTCTCCAGCCTCCTCCTCCCCAGCCTGTCATGCTCTCCAGCCTCCTCCTCCCCAGCCTCCTCCTCCCTAGCCTGTCATGCTCTCCAGCCTCCTCCTCCCCAGCCTGTCATGCTCTCCAGCCTCCTCCTCCCCAGCCTGTCATGCTCTCCAGACTCCTCCTCCCCAGCCTGTCATGCTCTCCAGCCTCCTCCTCCCTAGCCTGTCATGCTCTCCAGCCTCCTCCTCCCCAGCCTTTCATGCTCTCCAGCCTCCTCCTCCCCAGCCTGTCATGCTCTCCAGCCTCCTCCTCCGCAGCCTGTCATGCTCTCAGCCTCCTCCTCCCCAGCCTGTCATGCTCTCCAGCCTCCTCCTCCCTAGCCTGTCATGCTCTCCAGCCTCCTCCTCCCCAGCCTGTCATGCTCTCCAGCCTCCTCCTCCCCAGCCTGTCATGCTCTCAAGCCTCCTCCTCCCCAGCCTGTCATGCTCTCCAGCCTCCTCCTCCCCAGCCTGTCATGCTCTCCAGCCTCCTCCTCCCCAGCCTGTCATGCTCTCCAGCCTCCTCCTCCCAGCCTGTCATGCTCTCCAGCCTCCTCCTCCCTAGCCTGTCATGCTCTCCAGCCTCCTCCTCCCCTAGCCTGTCATGCTCTCCAGACTCCTCCTCCCTAGCCTGTCATGCTCTCCAGCCTCCTCCTCCCTAGCCTGTCATGCTCTCCAGCCTCCTCCTCCCTAGCCTGTCATGCTCTCCAGACTCCTCCTCCCCAGCCTGTCATGCTCTCCAGCCTCCTCCTCCCTAGCCTGTCATGCTCTCCAGCCTCCTCCTCCCCAGCCTGTCATGCTCTCCAGCCTCCTCCTCCCAGCCTGTCATGCTCTCAAGCCTCCTCCTCCCCAGCCTGTCATGCTCTCCAGCCTCCTCCTCCCCAGCCTGTCATGCTCTCCAGCCTCCTCCTCCCCAGCCTGTCATGCTCTCCAGCCTCCTCCTCCCCAGCCTGTCATGCTCTCCAGCCTCCTCCTCCCCAGCCTGTCATGCTCTCCAGCCTCCTCCTCCCTAGCCTGTCATGCTCTCCAGCCTCCTCCTCCCTAGCCTGTCATGCTCTCCAGACTCCTCCTCCCCAGCCTGTCATGCTCTCCAGACTCCTCCTCCCTAGCCTGTCATGCTCTCCAGCCTCCTCCTCCCCAGCCTGTCATGCTCTCCAGCCTCCTCCTCCCTAGCCTGTCATGCTCTCCAGACTCCTCCTCCCCAGCCTGTCATGCTCTCCAGACTCCTCCTCCCCAGCCTGTCATGCTCTCCAGCCTCCTCCTCCCTAGCCTGTCATGCTCTCCAGACTCCTCCTCCCCAGCCTGTCATGCTCTCCAGCCTCCTCCTCCCTAGCCTGTCATGCTCTCCAGCCTCCTCCTCCCCAGCCTGTCATGCTCTCCAGCCTCCTCCTCCCTAGCCTGTCATGCTCTCCAGACTCCTCCTCCCCAGCCTGTCATGTCACCTGTACACTGTCATTGATGGATAACCTTTCTATTAGAGCCCGGCTAATCGATCATGAACGACACGGTGCTGCAAGACAATGAGTGGATGAGATTTGTGCAAGGACATTATGGATTAGAGAGTCTTTCTGATATGTGAGGCTACCTTGGTGCGCTGGGCGGGCCGTAATATCCGCTGAGATACCACAGAACAGGCAAGAGGAAATACGATGGCGTGATTGTAAAAAGTCACTCCAAAAGTGACAAAAAAGAAAATGCTATTTGAGTCTGCTATTTGGGAATATACTTGGAATATGTTAAATTGTGCCATATTTGCTGAGGCAGAAATTTTTTATGATGATAGTTCAGAAGTGCTCCTTTAGCTCCCAAAGTCTCCTATTTCATAGCTTCCGATAGAGCCGTGACTGTTTCAAGGTGTGTGTGTGTGTGTGTGTGTGTGTGTGTGTGTGTGTGTGTGTGTGTGTGTGTGTGTGTGTGTGTGTGTGTGTGTGTGTAAAAAAACACCACATCAGCAGTGTTTGCATTGTTGGATCCGTTGGAGCACATCCTGGTCACAGTGGAAGATAAGAGGGAAATAAAGTGGGATGGGACCCAACACACATGCTGCTCTTGTATGGTTGCCAGATTGGAGGCAGGAGCTGTCACAGTCCAACTGAGTCTCAATAGACACTTGAAGGCAGATGAGCTGTTGTTTAAATCCTGCTACAGTTCCCTATCTCTGCTCACAAACAACAGCAGTTTACTTGCACATTTTGTGCGTGTATGTGTGCATGTGTTTGTGCGTGAGAGAAACAGAGAGAGAGAAAAACAGAGAGAGAGAAACAGAGAGAAACAGAGAGAGAGAAACAGAGAGAGAGAGAAGGAAGTAAATGCAATATAGTGGTTCCTACTGGGTTCTGACACACTAGACTCGATAACATTTATAATCACACAGGTCATACAGCTCAAGCTGAGTGACCTCATTTCCTCCATCCAGACCTGGTTTCCTTCTCACTGGCCTAGAGAGATACTGGACTCTATGAAATGAGCACTTACTGATCACACTGAGCTTCTGACAACATGTGTATATATATATACACATCTGTCTACATATTACACTGATATCGGTTCTACCTCAAACTGTGTGGACCAGGTTTGGTAGCCATACACTGAATGTGAGCTATTTATTTATTTGTGTGGATATTTAAAGATGTCTATGAAGCTTTTTTGACTAGCAACTGCAACTTCATTCTTACAAATGATGTGTCGTTTAACTGTGTGAGCAGGGCAAAATGAGCAGTTCTTTTAACTGTGGAATGCTATGCAATGTTAACAGACCGTAGCCTCTAAACTAACGTCAGGACTACGTCAGTAGCCATGCACTGTTTCTCCTCTTAAAGAGGAGTAAATGCCAGAGGCTAAATATACATGACATGGGCTTTTCCTCTGACATGTAAAGAGGTTGCAGAGAAAGAGAATATGTGTGTTTGGTGGGGCTCTATTGACAGTGTGAGATTAACACAGAAGCAAGCCAGCACCTCGAGGTTGGAGTGTGTGTGTCTGTGTTGCTGGTAGCCATGCCTCGTCAGCAAAACAAACAACAGCCCAGCTAGGGCTGTGGTGGTCATGAAATTTTGTCAGCCGGTAACTGTCGTGCAGCCTCAAGGTCTGCGCTCAACTCAACCTATCAGTGCTTGCTGTTGTCTGCAAGAACACGCACAGACATTAACACACAGATTTACAGGCACTCATGCACACTCTCAGTCATATTCCAGACATACAGATGTACACATTAACACATACACTAATTCTCTCCTCCGTGGCTCTGCTGTCTGCAAACGTTAGGCTACAATGAATTATACAGCTACATGAATACACTAGAACACAGCTACACAGGTCTGCATAATGAAATACACGCACACACACACACACACACACACACACACGTTAAATGAACACATATTTACTCCTCAGGCATCACATCCTTGTTGTGCATATTGAAAAGCAACAATGATGAACTGGGAGACATAGGAACCTGTCTCACAGACATTTTTCCAGGTGGAAAAAACAATGTCTTTGCACAACAATAGAGTTTGGCTGATATGAGAGGAGTGTGTGTGTGTGTGTGTGTGCACTTCGCCCTGCCTAGCAGGTGAGAGGATCACAGTGTGCTTCTGCTTTCCTCCAGGAGGCGGAGCTAGGCTAGACAAAGACATCCAGACAAGAGGGGATGGAGACATTCAAACAGGGGGATCGGGGGAGGGGGGGGGGTCTGGCTGTCGAGACGAGGCATGGCGGTGGCCAACAAGACCGTGCGTCTACACATGCACGCACACACACACACAGGAGATAGGAAGTGATTGGTCTGACATGTTTTCTGGCTCCTCTCCTCCATCTCTCCCGTCTTCCTCTCGGTGTATACCTCAGTAAATAAAGGCTGGCCCCACTAGCTGCCGCAGAGCCTCAGGGCCTGTGTATTAATATGCATACTAATGCCCTTTTTTATGGCCCAACAGTTCAGATTCACTTTAAAATCAATTATGCATCTGGTGAAGCCACACTGTACAGGGCTTTAAATGTGTATTAATTTTAGCAAACATACATGCAGGCCCTAACACAATAAAGATAAATGGCTCGATTAGGTGTGGTAAACAAAGCGAACAGGGTGGGGGTTGGGGGAGGGGAGGGTGTTAATGAGATTTTGGCAAGTAAGGAATTAGGGTTCCTTAAATAATGAGCCTTGTTGATTTTTGTATGCAAATTAGCAAACGGAATGTTTCGCTGTCCTGCTTTTCCAATTTCATTTAGATAAGGAGTTTCAGTTCATACTCCCTCTCTCTCCATCCTCTCCTTCACTGCTTCTCACACATCTCCATCCTCTCCTTCACTCCTTCTCACACATCTCTCCTTCACTGCTCCTCACACATCTCTCCATCCTCTCCTTCACTGCTTCTCACACATCTCTCCATCCTCTCCTTCACTGCTTCTCACACATCTCTCCATCCTCTCCTTCACCGCTTCTCACACATCTCTCCATCCTCTCCTTCACTGCTTCTCACACATCTCTCCATCCTCTCCTTCACTGCTTCTCACACATATCTCCATCCTCTCCTTCACTGCTTCTCACACATCTCTCCATCCTCTCCTTCACTGCTTCTCACACATCTCTCCATCCTCTCCTTCACTGCTTCTCACACATCTCTCCATCCTCTCCTTCATTGCTTCTCACACATCTCTCCATCCTCTCCTTCACTGCTTCTCACACATCTCTCCATCCTCTCCTTCACTGCTTCTCACACATCTCTCCATCCTCTCCATCACTGCTTCTCACACATCTCTCCTTCACTGCTCCTCACACATCTCTCCATCCTCTCCTTCACTGCTTCTCACACATCTCTCCATCCTCTCCTTCACTGCTTCTCACACATCTCTCCATCCTCTCCTTCACCGCTTCTCACACATCTCTCCATCCTCTCCTTCACTGCTTCTCACACATCTCTCCATCCTCTCCTTCACTGCTTCTCACACATCTCTCCATCCTCTCCTTCACTGCTTCTCACACATCTCTCCATCCTCTCCTTCACTGCTTCTCACACATCTCTCCATCCTCTCCTTCACTGCTTCTCACACATCTCTCCATCCTCTCCTTCACTGCTCCTCACACATCTCTCCATCCTCTCCTTCACTGCTTCTCACATCTCTCCATCCTTTCCTTCACTGCTTCTCACATCTCTCCATCCTCTCCTTCACTGCTTCTCACACATCTCTCCATCCTCTCCTTCACTGCTCCTCACACATCTCTCCATCCTCTCCTTCACTGCTTCTCACATCTCTCCATCCTCTCCTTCACTGCTTCTCACACATCTCTCCATCCTCTCCTTCACTGCTTCTCACACATCTCTCCATCCTCTCCTTCACTGCTTCTCACACATCTCTCCATCCTCTCCTTCACTGCTCCTCACGCATCTCTCCATCCTCTCCTTCACTGCTCCTCACGCATCTCTCCATCCTCTCCTTCACTGCTTCTCTCCATCCTCTCCTTCACTGCTTCTCTCCATCCTCTCCTTCACTGCTTCTCACACATCTCTCCATCCTCTCCTTCACTGCTTCTCACACATCTCTCCATCCTCTCCTTCACTGCTTCTCACACATCTCTCCATCCTCTCCTTCACTGCTTCTCACACATCTCTCCATCCTCTCCTTCACTGCTTCTCACACATCTCTCCATCCTCTCCTTCACTGCTTCTCACACATCTCTCCATCCTCTCCTTCACTGCTTCTCACACATCTCTCCATCCTCTCCTTCACTGCTTCTCACACATCTCTCCATCCTCTCCTTCACTGCTTCTCACACATCTCTTCTCCTCTCCTCTTCTATGCACTCTTTCCATTTGCTTCACATTTTGTCAGGTTGATCGGCGATAAATCTGAATATGTTCACCAGATTCTTGTGGAGTCTCTTCACATTACACTAAAACAGGGCTCTCCAACCCTGTTCCTGGAGATCTACCCTCCTGTAGGTTTTCACTCCAACCCCAGTTGTAACTAACCTGATTCAACTTATCATCCAGCTAATTATTAGAATCAGGTGCTCTAAATTAGGGTTGGAGCGAACCCTTACATGAGGGTAGCTCTCCAGGAACACAGTTGAACCCTGAGAACCCTGCTCTAAACTGTGTCTGTTGACAGGGTATTGACAAAATCACTTGTAGAGAAACTTGACACATCTCTACCAAACTAACCAGGCTGAGTTAGAGTTTGGTGCCTCCAGCAGACTTCAGGAACTACAGCTGGAGGTTTGTGGTGGAGAAGTTAGAGAATGAATAATGTTGATGAACTATAGTAGGAGACAAGCCCTCCTCTCCTCTAATCCCCCCAACAGATGAAACCCTGTGATATCCATACCCTATTATTCAGCAATCTCCAGGTCTGGCAGATGAAATCATACATTTATAATTTAACATTACTTCAATTTTCCTCTTCATTTACTTCTGTAATGCATAGCCCTGCTTGGATGAATTTGGGGGCTGGGAGAATGGGGGTTTGGGGGGGTGGGAGGGGGGTTCGAGGCAGTGGATATGGTAACGGAACTGTCTGAATATCAATAGAATATTTCATGCAAGCCCCTATGAGGATGCTTCATCAAGCCAAATTACGGGTAGGGCGACCTATCCTGCAGCTTCCATTAGCCGTCATTCAGATTCAGCACCCAGCATCAAACTATTTATTTGCTTCAGTTACTTTGAGCAGACGATCAATCTAACAGTAATTATCTCTTGTCACTAACGCTGGGCTGAAGCTCTGAGGAGAGCTGGAGAAGGGAGGAGGGAACTGGAGAAGGGGGGGGTACAGCGGGGTGGGGGAGCCTTCTCAGGATCCTTGTTTCCTGTCTTTTCCTTGTCAAATCTACATGAAAATGGGGGAACACGCTAAGTGAATGGCTGTAAGGGAGGGGATCATTGTATAGTCGTGAGGAGGGAAGGTGAGTCTCCAGCAGACCATTGCTGGCAGCATTTCCTGGAATGAGCTCTCATCTAGCTGTTGTTTGTAAATGGCAGCAACTTGTAGGAGTCATTTGACTGTATTTCACCTTGCCTTGTTATTCCTTCATTGTGTTTTGAGGAGCGTGTCCTGTTAGTTACATTCCTATAGATAGTAAGTGGCTGAGTCTCCGTGTCAGGCAGAAATCACTAGCACTAGCACAGAATCAGGATTGGTAACTGAGTTGGTGTTGGTATCAGACAGTGTGAGAGAACATGTCAGCGGTGGAGAGAGACACAGCTAGTCCGTGTCAGGCAGAGTGCCCTTCCTGTCCTGCCACAGCACTAGAAACAATGGTAATGTCAAAGTCTTGGTAAGGGTCACTTGGGACATGTTGGTGGGCTACTTTTGCTAATTGCCATATTGTGTTTTGTCAATATTACCATAAGGCCCCATTCATTCTGAAAATATGTATTGTACCAATCCAAGTGTACTCACTCAGCATGCCCATCCCCAGCATGAAGGCATCCATGGTGTAGGGCAGGCCCCTGGCCCTGCCTCGCGTACCTGGAGGGAACATCACCTCCTTGGGCTGGGCCTTCTTGCATTCTACCTGTGGACAGGACACAACGAGACGTACATCTGTGACAAGTTCCCTCACAGTACACAGGATGAACATAGACAATACATTAATAGACATTGAATACATTCAAGGAATATGGCAAGTGTCAGAGGTTTCAGGACAGACAACGAGACACACATCAGTCATACGTGAAAAGACGTCTTACTGTACTTGAGATGAACATACAGTACATACTGTAGGCACTGAAATACATGAAAGGAATATGGAAGTGTTGACCCCATGGCACACAGGGTTTTCAGAGTAGCGCCATCAGGTGGACCACCTGACCATCAAACCTAACATCTTTCATTTTGGGCTAAATGAAGAACAGAGAAGGGATCCTTGCGTTTCCTTCCTATCTCCTCACAGCTGAAATGAGCATCCATGTTTGCTTGTTGTCTTATGTCAGGGCTGCTGCATCTCCAGGTAAAGTTTGCAGGATGCTCTCTCTCTCTCCACACGACTGCTTCCACCCCAGGGCACTATTAACCCCCCATCACATACACACCTCCATCGCCTGTTCTGCCGTTTACATTTGCTCCCCCCATCTACACACACACACACACACACACACACACACACACACCCCGCTGTGCTGACTGACATTCCATCCTCCTAACACAATGCTTATTGCTCTTATACCAGGGCTATCAAAAGCATCCTAAAACACACCATGGCCATTGTGTTATTAAGGTACATTTATTTGTTTCAATGGCTATGCCAGTGTCATCATTATCATTCAATCAATACATTGAAAACACTAACAATAGTAGAGCAGACAGAGGCTATGCTAGAGGCCATGCTAATCTTCATCCTAGCCTCCAATTAAACACAATGGTAGAGCAGACAGAGGCTATGCTAGAGGCCATGCTAACCTTCATCCTAGCCTCTAATTAAACACAATGGTAGAGCAGACAGAGGCTATGCTAGAGGCCATGCTAACCTTAATCCTAGCCTCTAATTAAACACAATGGTAGAGCAGACAGAGGCTATGCTAGAGACAATGCTAACCTTCATCCTAGCCTCTAATTAAACACAATGGTAGAGCAGACAGAGACTATGCTAGAGGCCATGCTAACCTTCATCCTAGCCTTTAATTAAACACAATGGTAGAGCAGACAGAGATTATGCTAGAGGCCATGCTAACCTTCATTCTAGCCTCTAATTAAACACAATGGTAGAGCAGACAGAGGGCTATGCTAGAGGCCATGCTAACCTTAATCCTAGCCTCTAATTAAACACAATGGTAGAGCAGACAGAGGCTATGCTAGAGGCCATGCTAACCTTCATCCTCTAATTAAACACAATGGTAGAGCAGACAGAGGCTATGCTAGAGGCCAAGCTAACCTTAATCCTAGCCTCTAATTAAACACAATGGTAGAGCAGACAGAGGCTATGCTAGAGACAATGCTAACCTTAATCCTAGCCTCTAATTAAACACAATGGTAGAGCAGACAGAGGCTATGCTAGAGACAATGCTAACCTTCATCCTAGCCTCTAATTAAACACAATGGTAGAGCAGACAGAGACTATGCTAGAGGCCATGCTAACCTTCATCCTAGCCTCTAATTAAACACAATGGTAGAGCAGACAGAGACTATGCTAGAGGCCATGCTAACCTTCATCCTAGCCTTTAATTAAACACAATGGTAGAGCAGACAGAGACTATGCTAGAGGCCATGCTAACCTTCATTCTAGCCTCTAATTAAACACAATGGTAGAGCAGACAGAGGCTATGCTAGAGGCCATGCTAACCTTCATCCTCTAATTAAACACAATGGTAGAGCAGACAGAGGCTATGCTAGAGGCCAAGCTAACCTTAATCCTAGCCTCTAATTAAACACAATGGTAGAGCAGACAGAGGCTATGCTAGAGACAATGCTAACCTTAATCCTAGCCTCTAATTAAACACAATGGTAGAGCAGACAGACGCTATGCTAGAGGCCATGCTAACCTTCATCCTAGCCTCTAATTAAACACAATGGTAGAGCAGACAGAGGCTATGCTAGAGGCCATGCTAACCTTCATCCTCTAATTAAACACAATGGTAGAGCAGACAGAGGCTATGCTAGAGGCCAAGCTAACCTTCATCCTAGCCTCTAATTAAACACAATGGTAGAGCAGACAGAGACTATGCTAGAGACCATGCTAACCTTCATCCTAGCCTCTAATTAACCACAATGGTAGAGCAGACAGAGGTTATGCTAGAGACAATGCTAACCTTCATCCTAGCCTCTAATTAAACACAATGGTAAAACAGTAGCTGTATATAATTATATCAGCATCAGGCGGGTGAAGAGGGGGGCAGGCGTAGTGGGCAAGGGGAGCAGTAGTGGGTCTCTGCCCGCTGCTGGCTAATGGCCGTGGAGAGCTGGTCATGATCGGGGTGGGTGTCATCAGTGCCAGCAGAGCGGTGGGGCCAGGGCCCGTTAGTTAAGAGGCTTGATGGGCGCTTCCCTGTTATTACTTAACTAATTATATGGATGGCTCAGGTTTCAACCACTGCTGATGAGGTCCTTCAGCTCTAAATGAAAATATGAAGGGGGGCAAATGGTGTGGGGGAGTGAGGGGGTGGAGGGATGGCTGGCGTTCTTATCAGGCCAGTGGAGAAAGATGAGGGAGGAGAGAGGACAGAGTATGACAGTGTGTGATTCTCTGGTGTTTGAGTCTGTGGTTTTCTAAGTTTACGTCATCCATCTGTCTGTAAACTTTAGACAAATGTCCAGTAGTCATCATGAAATAAAATAATCAAAAGGCAGAGATGATATACAGAAGCAGGTCGGATGATTTGTCGTAACTAGATACCTTTCCAGACATTTCCAGCGCAATATAAAACATTCTTCTTGTGTTGTGATCAAAATGTTTAAAGAGTGAATTTTTTAAAATGTTCTTATCAGTAACTAATTCCAACATGTTATTTATACAAGCATCCATTTGCCTAATCTATTCATAATGACATTATTGTGAGCAGAGTATCTCGGCGCACACATGCACAGACCTCTGTCAGAGTGGTTTGATTGACAGGTCCACCCAGGACCAGAGGGCAGGGAGCTGTGAAGGGCAGGGAGCTGTGGGGGGTAGATGCCACCTGCCAGTCTCCTCCTGTGGGGGGGCACCCGGAGTGGAGGGGAGGAGGAACACCCTCCTCCCCTCCACTCCTCTCCCTCCTCCCCACCTCTCCCCCTCCCTCATCATGAGCTTTAATGCATGAAAATTGGGACGCGTTTTTAATGTTAACCAGTCCTTTTAACACCAACAAACTCCCTATTGGGACAATGTGACTGCAGTTACAAACAGTTACAAACAACCCCTACTAAAGAACAATTATTCTACAAGGAAACAATTACAGAAGAGCAATCATTTTTCTGTTGGTAAGTGCCACTTGCCCACGTAGATTTCCATATGTTGACAATATTCCAGCTCATATTCGTCAGGATCAAAGCCTCCTTCATATTAAACTATGAAAAAGTATACATTTCTAAAAGTGACAGAGCTGGGACATCAGCACTTTCTCTCTTTTAGAACGATCCAGTTCAGAAGGAACACTGTCACTTTCCCTGACTGCCATAACGCCTGGAACCAACCTTCTTTAGAGATACATTTTGTTTCCTCAAGCACATTTAAGAGCAGGCACTTCCTCTGACAGGCCCGATAACTATCTGACTGACTGACTGACGGACATGTAAGCGGACGGACGGATATGTAAGCAGTGAAATGCCTGTTTTACCACAGAGATCTCAGGCCTTTCTCCCGATACCTAACAGCACAGCACTGACATTACGGACGGACGGACGGACTGACTGACTGACTGACTGACTGACAGTCAGTCCGTCAGTCCGTCCGTCAGTCAGTCAGTCAGTCAGTCAGTCAGTCAGTCAGTCCGTCCGTCAGTCCGTCAGTCCGTCCGTCCGTCCGTCCGTCCGTCAGTCCGTCCGTCAGTCAGTCAGCCGTCGTCAGTCCGTCCGTCCGTCAGTCCGTCCGTCAGTCAGTCCGTCCGTCCGCCAGTCAGTCAGTCCGTTCGTCAGTCAGTCCGTCAGTCGGACGGACTGACGGACTGACGGACTGACTGACTGACTGACGGACTGACTGACGGACTGACTTACGGACGGACTGAAGGACGGACTGACGGACTGACTGACGGACTGACTGACGGACGGACGGACTGACTGACTGACGGACTGACTGACGGACTGACTGACTGACTGACTGACTGACGGACGGACTGACTGACGGACTGACTGACGGACGGACTGACTGACGGACTGACGGACTGACTGACGGACGGACTGACTGACTGACGGACGGACGGACGGACTGACTGACGGACTGACTGACTGACGGACTGACTGACTGACTGACTGACTGACGGACTGACTGACTGACTGACTGACGGACTGACTGACGGACTGACTGACGGACGGACGACTGACTGACGGACTGACCGGACGGACTGACTGACGGACGGACGGATCGACCGACGGACGATTGACGGACGGGACTGGATTGACTGACTGACTGACTGACTGACTGACAGTCAGTCCGCCAGTCCGCCCGTCAGTCAGTCAGTCCAGTCAGTCAGTCAGTCAGCCAGTCCGCCCGTCAGTCCGTCCGCTTGTCAGTCAGTCCGCCTGGCCCGTCCGTCAGCCAGTCGATCCGTCCGTCAGTCAGTCGTCCGTCCAGTCAGTCCGTCCGTCAGTCCGTCCGTCCGTCCGTCAGTCAGTCAGTCCGTCCGTTGTCAGTCGTCAGTCTTCAGTCCGTCCGTCAGTCAGTCCGTCAGGCTCGTCCGTCAGTCAATCCTCCGTCCTCGCCAGTCAGTCAGTCCGTTGGTCAGTCAGTCCGTCAGTCGGACGGACTGACTGACTGACGGACTGACTGACTGACGGACGGACTGACTGACGGACTGACTGACGGACTGACTTACGGACGGACTGACTGAAGGACGGACTGACTGACGGACTGACTGACGGACGGACTGACGGACGGACGGACTGACGGACGGACGGACTGACTGACGGACGGACGGACTGACTGACGGACTGACTGACGGACGGACTGACGGACTGACTGACGGACGGACGGACTGACTGACGGACTGACGGACTGACTGACGGACGGACGGACAGACAGACAAAAGGAGAGGAGAGAGAAGTTGCCTCATTCACAGAACTGATTAATTCTCACATCTCTTCTTCCCCTGTCTTCCTCCCCAGAACTGCAGTTCTGCAGAGTGCAGTGCCTGGCTGGCAGAGTGACTCATCCCTCAATACAACAGTACAGTCACTCCAGGCAAGAGAACGAAAGGCACTTAAACCCAAAACCAGAACATCAACATAACAGAGGCAAACATGACAACAGTGGTCACATCAGATGGCCTGTTTTGACTATTATTATCTGAGCAGGGCTATAAAAAGACATGTACAGTAACCACTCAATTTGTGTACATTTGTACATTTGTGTACATTTAAGCAGTGAAATGCCTGTTTTACCACAGAGATCTCAGGCCTTTCTCTGTCTCTGTATTCCGATACCTAACAGCACAGCACTGCCATTACGTCTACTCACAACCCCCACCATTGGAAAAGAGAGAGAAAGAGTAAGAGAGAGAGAGAGAAAGAGAGAGAGAGAGTAAGAGAGAGAGTGAGAGAAAGATGGAGAGTGAGAGAGAGAGTAAGAGAGAGTGAGAGAAAGAGAGAGAGAGAGTAAGAGAGAGAAAGAGAGAGAGAGAGAGAGAGAGAGAGAGAGAGAGAGAGGGAGAGTAAGAGAGAGTGAGAGAAAGAGAGAGAGAGAGAGTAAGAGAGAGAGAGAGAGAAAGAGAGAGGGAGAGAGAGAGAGAGAGAGAGAGAGAGAGAGAGGGAGAGTAAGAGAGAGAGTAAGGGAAAGAAAGAGAGAGTAAGAGAGAGAGAGAGTGAGAGAAATAAAGAGAGAGAGAGAGAGAGAGAGAGAGAGAGAGAGAGAGAGAGAAGGAAAGAGAAATCTGCTCCGTTGCCTGACGGCAGAACCCTGAACTTAACACTGAGTCATAATTCATGGCAAGTTGAATTAGATTACATGGGAGGAATGGGGAGCCCCTATACATTATTAATACACTTAAAGCTATTTTGCCTGACACACAAATCTATATCTGCAGTGAAAAAAACAGAGGCTATTTATGCTTCCAAAACAGAACATCTATTTTCACTGTGGCGTTTGCGAGAGGAAAGCGCTTTAGAGCAAATAAAAATGTTACACGTGTGTGTGTGTGTGTGTTGTTGGGCTCTTCTTCAGGCAGTGTGTGTGTGTCTTGGCTATAGATTACAGAGGGGTCTGGCAGGGTGAAGCGAGCAGAGGGAGCCATCTCCACTGCATCTCCACTGCATCTCCACTGCATCTGCCCTCCACTTCACTGCTTTTTTTCTTTATGCGTTACATCAACTACAGATAGGAGGTCATAAAACCCTGTTAACTTTACCATACCATTTTCACTGGTGTTCTGCCCTTTTGTCAGCTATGTACAGGAATTCTACTTTATGTATCTCTTGCTCTCTTCAACCCCCCCCCCCCCGCCCAACTTTCATTCCCCCTTTCTAAGAACTGGATTTCCTCCTGTCTCCAATGTGACATGTCTGGTCTGAAAGAGCACTTTGGAAATGGCATGCGCCAATACAATTGGCTGAATTACTGTAATCTTTTAAAATATCACAATTCACCTCTGTTAGCTTAACCTACTCTAAAATACTGCAGTGCTGCTGTGTGTAGAGAGAGAGAGAGAGAGAGAGAGAGATGCAGAGAGAGAGAGAGAGATGCAGAGAGAGAGAGAGAGAGGCAGAGAGAGAGAGATGCAGAGAGAGAGAGAGAGAGAGAGAGAGAGCCATGCACTAGCCATGCACTAACTCCTCCTGGACAGAGAGAGCTGAGTAAATACACAGAGAGAGAGACAGGAAGAATCAACTTAACATGTCTCCTAATGGGATTAAATAGGCTGAGGGATATATCAACTATGGAAACACTCATAGAATCATGTCATGTCCCCTCTGCCTTGCCCCTCCTCTGACACACACAAACACTTCCCCCCCTCCCTTGGGTGTTTCTGCCATGTTCTCAGTGTCATCAGAAGAAGTAGTGGTGTTAACAGCCAGAAGGAAGAAAGAGAAGAGAGGGAGAAGGAGAAAATAAGAGTGATTTTATGCACGCCCCGAGCTGCCACTTTCTCCCTCACAGCGGTAGATTATCTCCCAATGATATTGCAGGCCTGAGCCCTGGCATGGCAGAGCCAGCCTTTAAATTGGCCCGCCGACATGCTAGGCACTTATCATACATGCTAATGGGCTAGCGCCGCAGTGGGCTAGCGCAGGGGGCCTCCGGGGGCAGGCAGGGGGCTGGAGGGAAGAGAGGGGCGGCGTGATGGGAATGAGCCAGGGTACATCTGTACTGGAAGGGGGGCTACATGGGGGCAGCATGGGGATTATGGAGAGGGGTCAGCAGTATTGCCTGGGAACATGTAGCAGGTCTACAGGTCTAGGGGGGCTGTTAGCTATTGGTGCAGACAGCACAGAGACACCAGCAGAGAGGAGAGTGAGGTCCTTGCATACCCAAGGCTGAGTTTGGTCAATCAGTGAAACCAAAGCAGTTAAATGTTGACATCTATGAGGACGGTGTAAGAATGGACAGTTAACATACAGCCCTCACCGCTAGTCTCACATCCAGTTCAGATCCGTTGAAAGAAAGGAGTATAATTACCTCATTTGTGCATCTAAGAAAGAGCACTGATACAGTAGACTGTGTTTTCTCTCTAAGTTTTCCTGTCTGGGTGGTACCTGAGGGAGGGTTTATCCCAGGCCAGGATCGATCCACTCCTCTACGTGTGTCCAACAGCTGCACGGTTCAGTCTGCCTCGACCAGGCCTTTAAACACTTTCCAGCTTTATTGTGCGCCCCACACTCCAGTTAAACACCTTTACTCTACCGTCACAGCACAGTAAAGCAGCAAAGCTCAGTGAGTACTACCGGACAAAGGGGGGGGGGATAAGGCTTGGTCTTGGTTTTGTATGAAGCGATTTGGAGAGAGTGTGAAAGGGGTGTGAGTGTCAGGTCTAAACAGACTGACACATCCAGGCAGTCAGTCAAACCTGGGCTGCAGTTTTTGGGCCAGAACTCCAGTCTGTCCACTCTGAAGAGGAATACAAAAAGCCTATTCAGAGTTTTCCTTCACCGCTCTATCTATCATCTCCTCCTCTCTCAGCCTCTCCACATGTCCGAGCTCTGTGAGGGCTAGGATATTTAAATGTAAAAGTATGAATAATAAAACATTCCTTATACTAAGCAAACCAAACAGCATCATTTTCTTGTTTTTAAAATGTACACATACCCAGGGGCACACTCCAACACTCAGACATCATTTACAAACAAAGCATTTGTGTTTAGTGAGTCTGCCAGATCAGAGGAAGTAGGGATGACCAGGGATGTTCTCTCTTGATAAGTGTGTGAATTGAACAATTTTTTTTGTCCTGCTAAGCATTCAAAATGTAATGATTACTTTTGGGTGTCAGGGAAAATGTATGGAGTAAAAAGTACATTATTTTCTTTAGGAATGTAGTGGAGTAAAAGTACAAGTAGTAAAAAATATGAATAGTAAAGTGCAGATACCCCAAAAAACTACTTAAATCACTTCCCACTTTAATAATGGAACACTAGTCACTTTAATAATGTTTACATATTTTGCATTACTCATCTCACATGTACGTACAGTTGAAGTCGAAGTGTACATACACCTAAGCCAAATACATTTAAAATACGTTTTTCACAATTCCTGACATTTAATCCTAATAGGAATTCCCTGTTTTAGGTCAGTGAAGATCACCACTTTATTTTAAGAATGTGAAATGTCAGAATAATAGAATTATTTCTTTCAGCTTTTATTTCTTTCATCACATTCCCAGTGGGTCAGAAGTTTACATACACTGAATTAGTATTTGGTAGCATTGCCTTTATTGTTTAACTTGGGTCAAATGTTTCGGGTAGCCTTCCACAAGCTTCCCACAATACGTTGGGTGAATGTTGGCCCATTCCTCCTGACAGAGCTGGTGTAACTGAGTCAGGTTTGTAGGCCTCCTTGCTTGCACACGCCTCCCCCTTTTTCCTCCAAACATAATGAAAGTCATTATGGACAAACAGTTCTATTTTTGTTTCATCAGACCAGAGGACATTTCTCCAAAAAGTACAATCTTTGTCCCCATGTGCAGTTGCAAACCGTAGTCTGGCTTTTCAAGGCGGTTTTGAAACAGTGGCTTCTTCCTTGCTGAGCGGCCTTTCAGGTTATGTCGATATAGGATTAATTTTACTGTGGCTATAGATACTTTTGTACCTGTTTCCTCCAGCATCTTCACAAGGTCCTTTGCTGTTGTTCTGGGATTGATTTGCACTTTTCTCACCAAAGAACATTCATCTATGGTATGATGGCTGCGTGGTCCCATGGTGTTTATACTTGCGTACTATTGTTTGTACAGATGAACGTGGTACCTTCAAGTGTTTGGAAATTGCTCCCAAGGACTCAAATGATGTCAATTAGCCTATCAGAAGCTTCAAAAGCCATGACATCATTTTCTGGAATTGTCCAAGCTGTTTAAAGGCACAGTCCACTTAGTGTATGTAAACTTCTAACCCACTGGAATTGTGGTACAGTGAATTATAAGTGAAATAAGCTGTCTGTTAACAATGGTTGGAAAAATTACTTGTGTCATGCGCAAAGTAGATGTCCTAACCGACTTGCCAAAACTATAGTTTGTTAGCAAGAAATTTGTGGAGTGGTTGAAAAACGAGTTTTAATGACTCCAACCTAAGTGTATGTAAACTTCCGACTTCAACTGTATATACTGTATTCTATTCTACTGTATCTTAGTCAATGCTGCTCTGACACTGCTCGTCCAAATATTTATATATTCTTAATTCCATTCCTTTACTTTAGATTTGTGTGTATTGTCGTGAAATTGTTAGATATTACTTGTTAAATACTACTGCGCTGTTGGAGCTAGAAGCCCAAGCATCTTGCTACACCCGCAATAACATCTGCTAAACACATGTATGTGACCAATACAATTTAATTTGAAGAAGTACTTTAAAGTATTTTTACTTAAATACTTTACACCACTGCTACCCAGAGTGGGTATCAAACAGGTTCGGCCCAGGGTGGCTGGCACTCAGAGTACGGCCTCACCCATATACTGGCACTGAGCCAATGATGCCTGGTAACATCATCTCTTGATGCAGAGTCCTGTAAGTCCCAGTCAGAACCACTCACTAGGAGAGGAGAGGAGTCAATGCCTGGGTCATGCCTGATAGCTACACACAGGAAGTACAGATGGAGACTGAGATGGCCCCCTTCCCTCTTAAAAGCTGAGGGTTAAGGATGCACAGATGGTGGGTTTGTGAAATGGTGGCTGTAAAGCATCTCTTGCACGAGGGCTACGGCCTGGTGGACACTTCCAACGGTGTGTTACTACTGCCATTTACAACATAATCATTATAATGTTATTGCTGAATATTAGTAAAATACACACGTACACACACGCACGTAAATACACGCGCACACAAATGCGCAGGCTGCTAGCAGACGATGCCTCCAAGGTGGCTTTTATCCTTTTGGCAAAGAGAAACTCTGAAAACGGCATCAGAGATTAGAAGAGGGAAGAAAGAAAGGATGCGGGACTCCATCCAACACCGCTTTTTCACACACAAAACATTCTTCCGCTTCATCCCACTTTTCATACCTTCTCTCAGTCATTTATTTCCCAGTTGTTCCTCCAACACCTCAGCAACCAGGAAGCCCCACAAACAGAGTTATAATTTTATGGAGACAGGAGCTGGTAAAACTGAATGAAGCAGGCCGGGGATGGAAATATTCATTTTTCTCATCCTTCTCTCTTAACCTACCCAAAAGATGCAAACAATGCATGCAATTCCCCCAAAGCCCAATTTAATACATCCAGTCGATGGGCACATGGGGCTTGGCTGAACAATGAGAGCATTTGATCATGTGAAAGTCAATATCTGTGCTGTATCTGTGGTTGGAATGCTGCTGTGTCTGTCTGTGGGACTGGGTGGCTGTCTGTGGGTCTGTCTGTGGGTCTGTGGGTCTGAGACTGGATCTGTCTGTGGGACTGGGTGGCTGTCTGTGGGTCTGTCTGTGGGTCTGGGGGTCTGAGACTGGATCTGTCTGTGGGACTGGGTGGCTGTCTGTGGGTCTGGGGGTCTGAGACGGGATCTGTCTGTGGGTCTGGGGGGCTGAGACTGGGTGTCAGGGAACTACTACATAACGTAGGACCTGAATTTCATCACCCAGTTGTTTAAGGTTTATAAAGGATCTTAAAGTTTGTCATTTCCACTTGAAAATGTCAGACTTGATTTGCCCAAACTAGACATGTATGAAACCCAATAAAAATGTTAATGAATTATAATCCACACAACAATGAACATTTCCTGTTGCTGAACTTCCTGTTGCTGCAGTAATATTCTACACTAATGTCCCTTAGTCAACACTACCATTACCACACTACTCTCTTGGTAGTGTTGACAAATGAGGGAGAGTAGTGTAGTAGTGGTAGTGTTGACTAAGGAAGGAGAGTAGTGTAGTAGTTGTAGTGTTGACTAAGAAGGAATAGTAGAGTAGTGTAGTAGTGGTAGTGTTGACTAAGGAAGGAGAGTAGTGTAGTAGTGGTAGTGTTGACTAAGGAGGGAGAGTAGTGTAGTAGTGGTAGTGTTGAACTAAGGAAGGAGAGTAGTGTAGTAGTGGTAGTGTTGACTAAGGAAGGAGAGTAGTGTAGTAGTGGTAGTGTTGACTAAGGAAGGAGAGTAGTGTAGTAGTGGTAGTGTTGACTAAGGAAGGTGGGTAGTGTAGTAGTGGTAGTGTTGACTAAGAAGGAATAGTAGAGTAGTGTAGTAGTGGTAGTGTTGACTAAGGAAGGAGAGTAGTGTAGTAGTGGTAGTGTTGACTAAGGAAGGAGAGTAGTGTAGTAGTGGTAGTGTTGACTAAGGAAGGAGAGTAGTGTAGTAGTGGTAGTGTTGACTAAGGAAGGAGAGTAGTGTAGTAGTGGTAGTGTTGACTAAGGAAGGAGAGTAGTGTAGTAGTGGTAGTGTTGACTAAGGAAGGAGAGTAGTGTAGTAGTGGTAGTGTTGAACTAAGGAAGGAGAGTAGTGTAGTAGTGGTAGTGTTGACTAAGGAAGGAGAGTAGTGTAGTAGTGGTAGTGTTGACTAAGGAAGGAGAGTAGTGTAGTAGTGGTAGTGTTGAACTAAGGAAGGAGAGTAGTGTAGTAGTGGTAGTGTTGACTAAGGAAGGAGAGTAGTGTAGTAGTGGTAGTGTTGACTAAGGAAGGAGAGTAGTGTAGTAGTGGTAGTGTTGACTAAGGAGGGAGAGTAGTGTAGTAGTGGTAGTGTTGACTAAGGAGGGAGAGTAGTGTAGTAGTGGTAGTGTTGACTAAGGAAGGAGAGTAGTGTAGTAGTGGTAGTGTTGACTAAGGAAGGAGAGTAGTGTAGTAGTGGTAGTGTTGACTAAGGAAGGAGAGTAGTGTAGTAGTGGTAGTGTTGACTAAGGAAGGAGAGTAGTGTAGTAGTGGTAGTGTTGAACTAAGGAAGGAGAGTAGTGTAGTAGTGGTAGTGTTGACTAAGGAAGGAGAGTAGTGTAGTAGTGGTAGTGTTGACTAAGGAAGGAGAGTAGTGTAGTAGTGGTAGTGTTGACTAAGGAAGGAGAGTAGTGTAGTAGTGGTAGTGTTGACTAAGAAGGAATAGTAGAGTAGTGTAGTAGTGGTAGTGTTGACTAAGGAAGGAGAGTAGTGTAGTAGTGGTAGTGTTGACTAAGGAAGGAGAGTAGTGTAGTAGTGGTAGTGTTGACTAAGGAAGGAGAGTAGTGTAGTAGTGGTAGTGTTGACTAAGGAAGGAGAGTAGTGTAGTAGTGGTAGTGTTGACTAAGGAAGGAGAGTAGTGTAGTAGTGGTAGTGTTGACTAAGGAAGGAGAGTAGTGTAGTAGTGGTAGTGTTGAACTAAGGAAGGAGAGTAGTGTAGTAGTGGTAGTGTTGACTAAGGAAGGAGAGTAGTGTAGTAGTGGTAGTGTTGACTAAGGAAGGAGAGTAGTGTAGTAGTGGTAGTGTTGAACTAAGGAAGGAGAGTAGTGTAGTAGTGGTAGTGTTGACTAAGGAGGGAGAGTAGTGTAGTAGTGGTAGTGTTGACTAAGGAAGGAGAGTAGTGTAGTAGTGGTAGTGTTGACTAAGGAAGGAGAGTAGTGTAGTAGTGGTAGTGTTGACTAAGGAGGGAGAGTAGTGTAGTAGTGGTAGTGTTGACTAAGGAAGGAGAGTAGTGTAGTAGTGGTAGTGTTGACTAAGGAAGGAGAGTAGTGTAGTAGTGGTAGTGTTGACTAAGGAAGGAGAGTAGTGTAGTAGTGGTAGTGTTGAGTAAGGAAGGAGAGTAGTGTAGTAGTGGTAGTGTTGACTAAGGAAGGAGAGTAGTGTAGTAGTGGTAGTGTTGACTAAGGAAGGAGAGTAGTGTAGTAGTGGTAGTGTTGACTAAGGAAGGAGAGTAGTGTAGTAGTGGTAGTGTTGACTAAGGAGGGAGAGTAGTGTAGTAGTGGTAGTGTTGACTAAGGAAGGAGAGTAGTGTAGTAGTGGTAGTGTTGACAAATGAGGGAGAGTAGTGTAGTAGTGGTAGTGTTGACTAAGGAAGGAGAGTAGTGTAGTAGTGGTAGTGTTGACTAAGGAAGGAGAGTAGTGTAGTAGTGGTAGTGTTGACTAAGGAGGGAGAGTAGTGTAGTAGTGGTAGTGTTGACTAAGGAAGGAGAGTAGTGTAGTAGTGGTAGTGTTGACTAAGGAAGGAGAGTAGTGTAGTAGTGGTAGTGTTGACTAAGGAAGGAGAGTAGTGTAGTAGTGGTAGTGTTGAACTAAGGAAGGAGAGTAGTGTAGTAGTGGTAGTGTTGACTAAGGAAGGAGAGTAGTGTAGTAGTGGTAGTGTTGACTAAGGAAGGAGAGTAGTGTAGTAGTGGTAGTGTTGACTAAGGAAGGAGAGTAGTGTAGTAGTGGTAGTGTTGACTAAGAAGGAATAGTAGAGTAGTGTAGTAGTGGTAGTGTTGACTAAGGAAGGAGAGTAGTGTAGTAGTGGTAGTGTTGACTAAGGAAGGAGAGTAGTGTAGTAGTGGTAGTGTTGACTAAGGAAGGAGAGTAGTGTAGTAGTGGTAGTGTTGACTAAGGAAGGAGAGTAGTGTAGTAGTGGTAGTGTTGACTAAGGAAGGAGAGTAGTGTAGTAGTGGTAGTGTTGACTAAGGAAGGAGAGTAGTGTAGTAGTGGTAGTGTTGAACTAAGGAAGGAGAGTAGTGTAGTAGTGGTAGTGTTGACTAAGGAAGGAGAGTAGTGTAGTAGTGGTAGTGTTGACTAAGGAAGGAGAGTAGTGTAGTAGTGGTAGTGTTGAACTAAGGAAGGAGAGTAGTGTAGTAGTGGTAGTGTTGACTAAGGAGGGAGAGTAGTGTAGTAGTGGTAGTGTTGACTAAGGAAGAGAGTAGTGTAGTAGTGGTAGTGTTGACTAAGGAAGGAGAGTAGTGTAGTAGTGGTAGTGTTGACTAAGGAGGGAGAGTAGTGTAGTAGTGGTAGTGTTGACTAAGGAAGGAGAGTAGTGTAGTAGTGGTAGTGTTGACTAAGGAAGGAGAGTAGTGTAGTAGTGGTAGTGTTGACTAAGGAAGGAGAGTAGTGTAGTAGTGGTAGTGTTGAGTAAGGAAGGAGAGTAGTGTAGTAGTGGTAGTGTTGACTAAGGAAGGAGAGTAGTGTAGTAGTGGTAGTGTTGACTAAGGAAGGAGAGTAGTGTAGTAGTGGTAGTGTTGACTAAGGAAGGAGAGTAGTGTAGTAGTGGTAGTGTTGACTAAGGAGGAGAGTAGTGTAGTAGTGGTAGTGTTGACAAATGAGGGAGAGTAGTGTAGTAGTGGTAGTGTTGACTAAGGAAGGAGAGTAGTGTAGTAGTGGTAGTGTTGACTAAGGAAGGAGAGTAGTGTAGTAGTGGTAGTGTTGACTAAGGAGGGAGAGTAGTGTAGTAGTGGTAGTGTTGACTAAGGAAGGAGAGTAGTGTAGTAGTGGTAGTGTTGACTAAGGAAGGAGAGTAGTGTAGTAGTGGTAGTGTTGAACTAAGGAAGGAGAGTAGTGTAGTAGTGGTAGTGTTGACTAAGGAAGGAGAGTAGTGTAGTAGTGGTAGTGTTGACTAAGGAAGGAGAGTAGTGTAGTAGTGGTAGTGTTGACTAAGGAAGGAGAGTAGTGTAGTAGTGGTAGTGTTGACTAAGAAGGAATAGTAGAGTAGTGTAGTAGTGGTAGTGTTGACTAAGGAAGGAGAGTAGTGTAGTAGTGGTAGTGTTGACTAAGGAAGGAGAGTAGTGTAGTAGTGGTAGTGTTGACTAAGGAAGGAGAGTAGTGTAGTAGTGGTAGTGTTGACTAAGGAAGGAGAGTAGTGTAGTAGTGGTAGTGTTGACTAAGGAAGGAGAGTAGTGTAGTAGTGGTAGTGTTGACTAAGGAAGGAGAGTAGTGTAGTAGTGGTAGTGTTGAACTAAGGAAGGAGAGTAGTGTAGTAGTGGTAGTGTTGACTAAGGAAGGAGAGTAGTGTAGTAGTGGTAGTGTTGACTAAGGAAGGAGAGTAGTGTAGTAGTGGTAGTGTTGAACTAAGGAAGGAGAGTAGTGTAGTAGTGGTAGTGTTGACTAAGGAGGGAGAGTAGTGTAGTAGTGGTAGTGTTGACTAAGGAAGGAGAGTAGTGTAGTAGTGGTAGTGTTGACTAAGGAAGGAGAGTAGTGTAGTAGTGGTAGTGTTGACTAAGGAAGGAGAGTAGTGTAGTAGTGGTAGTGTTGAGTAAGGAAGGAGAGTAGTGTAGTAGTGGTAGTGTTGACTAAGGAAGGAGAGTAGTGTAGTAGTGGTAGTGTTGACTAAAGAAGGGAGAGTAGTGTAGTAGTGGTAGTGTTGACTAAGGAAGGAGAGTAGTGTAGTAGTGGTAGTGTTGACTAAGGAGGGAGAGTAGTGTAGTAGTGGTAGTGTTGACTAAGGAAGGAGAGTAGTGTAGTAGTGGTAGTGTTGACTAAGGAAGGAGAGTAGTGTAGTAGTGGTAGTGTTGACTAAGGAAGGAGAGTAGTGTAGTAGTGGTAGTGTTGAGTAAGGAAGGAGAGTAGTGTAGTAGTGGTAGTGTTGACTAAGGAAGGAGAGTAGTGTAGTAGTGGTAGTGTTGACTAAGGAAGGAGAGTAGTGTAGTAGTGGTAGTGTTGACTAAGGAAGGAGAGTAGTGTAGTAGTGGTAGTGTTGACTAAGGAGGGAGAGTAGTGTAGTAGTGGTAGTGTTGACTAAGGAAGGAGAGTAGTGTAGTAGTGGTAGTGTTGACAAATGAGGGAGAGTAGTGTAGTAGTGGTAGTGTTGACTAAGGAAGGAGAGTAGTGTAGTAGTGGTAGTGTTGACTAAGGAAGGAGAGTAGTGTAGTAGTGGTAGTGTTGACTAAGGAAGGAGAGTAGTGTAGTAGTGGTAGTGTTGACTAAGGAAGGAGAGTAGTGTAGTAGTGGTAGTATTGACTAAGGAGGAGAGTAGTGTAGTAGTGGTAGTGTTGACTAAGGAAGGAGAGTAGTGTAGTAGTGGTAGTGTTGACTAAGGAAGGAGAGTAGTGTAGTAGTGGTAGTGTTGACTAAGGAAGGAGAGTAGTGTAGTAGTGGTAGTGTTGACTAAAGAAGGAGAGTAGTGTAGTAGTGGTAGTGTTGACTAAGGAGGGAGAGTAGTGTAGTAGTGGTAGTGTTGACTAAGGAGGAGAGTAGTGTAGTAGTGGTAGTGTTGACTAAGGAGGGAGAGTAGTGTAGTAGTGGTAGTGTTGACTAAGGAAGGAGAGTAGTGTAGTAGTGGTAGTGTTGACTAAGGAAGGAGAGTAGTGTAGTAGTGGTAGTGTTGACTAAGGAAGGAGAGTAGTGTAGTAGTGGTAGTGTTGACTAAGGAAGGAGAGTAGTGTAGTAGTGGTAGTGTTGACTAAGGAGGGAGAGTAGTGTAGTAGTGGTAGTGTTGAACTAAGGAAGGAGAGTAGTGTAGTAGTGGTAGTGTTGACTAAGGAAGGAGAGTAGTGTAGTAGTGGTAGTGTTGACTAAGGAAGGAGAGTAGTGTAGTAGTGGTAGTGTTGACTAAGGAGGGAGAGTAGTGTAGTAGTGGTAGTGTTGACTAAGGAGGGAGAGTAGTGTAGTAGTGGTAGTGTTGACTAAGGAAGGAGAGTAGTGTAGTAGTGGTAGTGTTGACTAAGGAGGAGAGTAGTGTAGTAGTGGTAGTGTTGACTAAGGAAGGAGAGTAGTGTAGTAGTGGTAGTGTTGACTAAGGAAGGAGAGTAGTGTAGTAGTGGTAGTGTTGAACTAAGGAAGGAGAGTAGTGTAGTAGTGGTAGTGTTGACTAAGGAAGGAGAGTAGTGTAGTAGTGGTAGTGTTGACTAAGGAAGGAGAGTAGTGTAGTAGTGGTAGTGTTGACTAAGGAAGGAGAGTAGTGTAGTAGTGGTAGTGTTGACTAAGAAGGAATAGTAGAGTAGTGTAGTAGTGGTAGTGTTGACTAAGGAAGGAGAGTAGTGTAGTAGTGGTAGTGTTGACTAAGGAAGGAGAGTAGTGTAGTAGTGGTAGTGTTGACTAAGGAAGGAGAGTAGTGTAGTAGTGGTAGTGTTGACTAAGGAAGGAGAGTAGTGTAGTAGTGGTAGTGTTGACAAATGAGGGAGAGTAGTGTAGTAGTGGTAGTGTTGACTAAGGAAGGAGAGTAGTGTAGTAGTGGTAGTGTTGACTAAGGAAGGAGAGTAGTGTAGTAGTGGTAGTGTTGAACTAAGGAAGGAGAGTAGTGTAGTAGTGGTAGTGTTGAACTAAGGAAGGAGAGTAGTGTAGTAGTGGTAGTGTTGACTAAGGAAGGAGAGAAGTGTAGTAGTGGTAGTGTTGACTAAGGAAGGAGAGTAGTGTAGTAGTGGTAGTGTTGACTAAGGAAGGAGAGTAGTGTAGTAGTGGTAGTGTTGACTAAGAAGGAATAGTAGAGTAGTGTAGTAGTGGTAGTGTTGACTAAGGAAGGAGAGTAGTGTAGTAGTGGTAGTGTTGACTAAGGAAGGAGAGTAGTGTAGTAGTGGTAGTGTTGACTAAGGAAGGAGAGTAGTGTAGTAGTGGTAGTGTTGACTAAGGAAGGAGAGTAGTGTAGTAGTGGTAGTGTTGAACTAAGGAAGGAGAGTAGTGTAGTAGTGGTAGTGTTGACTAAGGAAGGAGAGTAGTGTAGTAGTGGTAGTGTTGACTAAGGAAGGAGAGTAGTGTAGTAGTGGTAGTGTTGAACTAAGGAAGGAGAGTAGTGTAGTAGTGGTAGTGTTGACTAAGGAAGGAGAGTAGTGTAGTAGTGGTAGTGTTGACTAAGGAAGGAGAGTAGTGTAGTAGTGGTAGTATTGACTAAGGAGGGAGAGTAGTGTAGTAGTGGTAGTGTTGACTAAGGAGGGAGAGTAGTGTAGTAGTGGTAGTGTTGACTAAGGAAGGAGAGTAGTGTAGTAGTGGTAGTGTTGACTAAGGAAGGAGAGTAGTGTAGTAGTGGTAGTGTTGACTAAGGAAGGAGAGTAGTGTAGTAGTGGTAGTGTTGACTAAGGAAGGAGAGTAGTGTAGTAGTGGTAGTGTTGAACTAAGGAAGGAGAGTAGTGTAGTAGTGGTAGTGTTGACTAAGGAAGGAGAGTAGTGTAGTAGTGGTAGTGTTGACTAAGGAAGGAGAGTAGTGTAGTAGTGGTAGTGTTGACTAAGGAAGGAGAGTAGTGTAGTAGTGGTAGTGTTGACTAAGAAGGAATAGTAGAGTAGTGTAGTAGTGGTAGTGTTGACTAAGGAAGGAGAGTAGTGTAGTAGTGGTAGTGTTGACTAAGGAAGGAGAGTAGTGTAGTAGTGGTAGTGTTGACTAAGGAAGGAGAGTAGTGTAGTAGTGGTAGTGTTGACTAAGGAGGGAGAGTAGTGTAGTAGTGGTAGTGTTGACTAAGGAAGGAGAGTAGTGTAGTAGTGGTAGTGTTGACTAAGGAAGGAGAGTAGTGTAGTAGTGGTAGTGTTGACTAAGAAGGAATAGTAGAGTAGTGTAGTAGTGGTAGTGTTGACTAAGGAAAGAAAGTAGTGTAGTAGTGGTAGTGTTGACTGAGAAGGAAAAATAGTGTAGTAGTGGTAGTGTTGACTAAGGAAGGATAGTAGTGTAGTAGTGGTAGTGTTGACTAAGGAAGGAAAGTAGTGTAGTAGTGGTAGTGTTGACTAAGGAAGGAGAGTAGTGTAGTAGTGGTAGTGTTGACTAAGGAAGGAGAGTAGTGTAGTAGTGGTAGTGTTGACTAAGGAGGGAGAGTAGTGTAGTAGTGGTAGTGTTGACAAATGAGGGAGAGTAGTGTAGTAGTGGTAGTGTTGACTAAGGAAGGAGAGTAGTGTAGTAGTGGTAGTGTTGACTAAGGAAGGAGAGTAGTGTAGTAGTGGTAGTGTTGACTAAGGAGGGAGAGTAGTGTAGTAGTGGTAGTGTTGACTAAGGAAGGAGAGTAGTGTAGTAGTGGTAGTGTTGACTAAGGAAGGAGAGTAGTGTAGTAGTGGTAGTGTTGACTAAGGAAGGAGAGTAGTGTAGTAGTGGTAGTGTTGAACTAAGGAAGGAGAGTAGTGTAGTAGTGGTAGTGTTGACTAAGGAAGGAGAGTAGTGTAGTAGTGGTAGTGTTGACTAAGGAAGGAGAGTAGTGTAGTAGTGGTAGTGTTGACTAAGAAAGGAGAGTAGTGTAGTAGTGGTAGTGTTGACTAAGAAGGAATAGTAGAGTAGTGTAGTAGTGGTAGTGTTGACTAAGGAAGGAGAGTAGTGTAGTAGTGGTAGTGTTGACTAAGGAAGGAGAGTAGTGTAGTAGTGGTAGTGTTGACTAAGGAAGGAGAGTAGTGTAGTAGTGGTAGTGTTGACTAAGGAAGGAGAGTAGTGTAGTAGTGGTAGTGTTGACTAAGGAAGGAGAGTAGTGTAGTAGTGGTAGTGTTGACTAAGGAAGGAGAGTAGTGTAGTAGTGGTAGTGTTGAACTAAGGAAGGAGAGTAGTGTAGTAGTGGTAGTGTTGACTAAGGAAGGAGAGTAGTGTAGTAGTGGTAGTGTTGACTAAGGAAGGAGAGTAGTGTAGTAGTGGTAGTGTTGAACTAAGGAAGGAGAGTAGTGTAGTAGTGGTAGTGTTGACTAAGGAGGGAGAGTAGTGTAGTAGTGGTAGTGTTGACTAAGGAAGGAGAGTAGTGTAGTAGTGGTAGTGTTGACTAAGGAAGGAGAGTAGTGTAGTAGTGGTAGTGTTGACTAAGGAGGAGAGTAGTGTAGTAGTGGTAGTGTTGACTAAGGAAGGAGAGTAGTGTAGTAGTGGTAGTGTTGACTAAGGAAGGAGAGTAGTGTAGTAGTGGTAGTGTTGACTAAGGAAGGAGAGTAGTGTAGTAGTGGTAGTGTTGAGTAAGGAAGGAGAGTAGTGTAGTAGTGGTAGTGTTGACTAAGGAAGGAGAGTAGTGTAGTAGTGGTAGTGTTGACTAAGGAAGGAGAGTAGTGTAGTAGTGGTAGTGTTGACTAAGGAAGGAGAGTAGTGTAGTAGTGGTAGTGTTGACTAAGGAGGGAGAGTAGTGTAGTAGTGGTAGTGTTGACTAAGGAAGGAGAGTAGTGTAGTAGTGGTAGTGTTGACAAATGAGGGAGAGTAGTGTAGTAGTGGTAGTGTTGACTAAGGAAGGAGAGTAGTGTAGTAGTGGTAGTGTTGACTAAGGAAGGAGAGTAGTGTAGTAGTGGTAGTGTTGACTAAGGAAGGAGAGTAGTGTAGTAGTGGTAGTGTTGACTAAGGAAGGAGAGTAGTGTAGTAGTGGTAGTATTGACTAAGGAGGGAGAGTAGTGTAGTAGTGGTAGTGTTGACTAAGGAAGGAGAGTAGTGTAGTAGTGGTAGTGTTGACTAAGGAAGGAGAGTAGTGTAGTAGTGGTAGTGTTGACTAAGGAAGGAGAGTAGTGTAGTAGTGGTAGTGTTGACTAAAGAAGGGAGAGTAGTGTAGTAGTGGTAGTGTTGACTAAGGAGGGAGAGTAGTGTAGTAGTGGTAGTGTTGACTAAGGAGGGAGAGTAGTGTAGTAGTGGTAGTGTTGACTAAGGAGGGAGAGTAGTGTAGTAGTGGTAGTGTTGACTAAGGAAGGAGAGTAGTGTAGTAGTGGTAGTGTTGACTAAGGAAGGAGAGTAGTGTAGTAGTGGTAGTGTTGACTAAGGAAGGAGAGTAGTGTAGTAGTGGTAGTGTTGACTAAGGAAGGAGAGTAGTGTAGTAGTGGTAGTGTTGACTAAGGAGGGAGAGTAGTGTAGTAGTGGTAGTGTTGAACTAAGGAAGGAGAGTAGTGTAGTAGTGGTAGTGTTGACTAAGGAAGGAGAGTAGTGTAGTAGTGGTAGTGTTGACTAAGGAAGGAGAGTAGTGTAGTAGTGGTAGTGTTGACTAAGGAGGGAGAGTAGTGTAGTAGTGGTAGTGTTGACTAAGGAGGAGAGTAGTGTAGTAGTGGTAGTGTTGACTAAGGAAGGAGAGTAGTGTAGTAGTGGTAGTGTTGACTAAGGAGGAGAGTAGTGTAGTAGTGGTAGTGTTGACTAAGGAAGGAGAGTAGTGTAGTAGTGGTAGTGTTGAACTAAGGAAGGAGAGTAGTGTAGTAGTGGTAGTGTTGACTAAGGAAGGAGAGTAGTGTAGTAGTGGTAGTGTTGACTAAGGAAGGAGAGTAGTGTAGTAGTGGTAGTGTTGACTAAGGAAGGAGAGTAGTGTAGTAGTGGTAGTGTTGACTAAGAAGGAATAGTAGAGTAGTGTAGTAGTGGTAGTGTTGACTAAGGAAGGAGAGTAGTGTAGTAGTGGTAGTGTTGACTAAGGAAGGAGAGTAGTGTAGTAGTGGTAGTGTTGACTAAGGAAGGAGAGTAGTGTAGTAGTGGTAGTGTTGACTAAGGAAGGAGAGTAGTGTAGTAGTGGTAGTGTTGACAAATGAGGGAGAGTAGTGTAGTAGTGGTAGTGTTGACTAAGGAAGGAGAGTAGTGTAGTAGTGGTAGTGTTGACTAAGGAAGGAGAGTAGTGTAGTAGTGGTAGTGTTGAACTAAGGAAGGAGAGTAGTGTAGTAGTGGTAGTGTTGAACTAAGGAAGGAGAGTAGTGTAGTAGTGGTAGTGTTGACTAAGGAAGGAGAGAAGTGTAGTAGTGGTAGTGTTGACTAAGGAAGGAGAGTAGTGTAGTAGTGGTAGTGTTGACTAAGGAAGGAGAGTAGTGTAGTAGTGGTAGTGTTGACTAAGAAGGAATAGTAGAGTAGTGTAGTAGTGGTAGTGTTGACTAAGGAAGGAGAGTAGTGTAGTAGTGGTAGTGTTGACTAAGGAAGGAGAGTAGTGTAGTAGTGGTAGTGTTGACTAAGGAAGGAGAGTAGTGTAGTAGTGGTAGTGTTGACTAAGGAAGGAGAGTAGTGTAGTAGTGGTAGTGTTGAACTAAGGAAGGAGAGTAGTGTAGTAGTGGTAGTGTTGACTAAGGAAGGAGAGTAGTGTAGTAGTGGTAGTGTTGAACTAAGGAAGGAGAGTAGTGTAGTAGTGGTAGTGTTGACTAAGGAAGGAGAGTAGTGTAGTAGTGGTAGTGTTGACTAAGGAAGGAGAGTAGTGTAGTAGTGGTAGTATTGACTAAGGAGGGAGAGTAGTGTAGTAGTGGTAGTGTTGACTAAGGAGGGAGAGTAGTGTAGTAGTGGTAGTGTTGACTAAGGAAGGAGAGTAGTGTAGTAGTGGTAGTGTTGACTAAGGAAGGAGAGTAGTGTAGTAGTGGTAGTGTTGACTAAGGAAGGAGAGTAGTGTAGTAGTGGTAGTGTTGACTAAGGAAGGAGAGTAGTGTAGTAGTGGTAGTGTTGAACTAAGGAAGGAGAGTAGTGTAGTAGTGGTAGTGTTGACTAAGGAAGGAGAGTAGTGTAGTAGTGGTAGTGTTGACTAAGGAAGGAGAGTAGTGTAGTAGTGGTAGTGTTGACTAAGGAAGGAGAGTAGTGTAGTAGTGGTAGTGTTGACTAAGAAGGAATAGTAGAGTAGTGTAGTAGTGGTAGTGTTGACTAAGGAAGGAGAGTAGTGTAGTAGTGGTAGTGTTGACTAAGGAAGGAGAGTAGTGTAGTAGTGGTAGTGTTGACTAAGGAAGGAGAGTAGTGTAGTAGTGGTAGTGTTGACTAAGGAGGGAGAGAGTAGTGTAGTAGTGGTAGTGTTGACTAAGGAAGGAGAGTAGTGTAGTAGTGGTAGTGTTGACTAAGGAAGGAGAGTAGTGTAGTAGTGGTAGTGTTGACTAAGAAGGAATAGTAGAGTAGTGTAGTAGTGGTAGTGTTGACTAAGGAAAGAAAGTAGTGTAGTAGTGGTAGTGTTGACTGAGAAGGAAAAATAGTGTAGTAGTGGTAGTGTTGACTAAGGAAGGATAGTAGTGTAGTAGTGGTAGTGTTGACTAAGGAAGGAAAGTAGTGTAGTAGTGGTAGTGTTGACTAAGGAAGGAGAGTAGTGTAGTAGTGGTAGTGTTGACTAAGAAGGAATAGTAGAGTAGTGTAGTAGTGGTAGTGTTGACTAAGGAAAGAAAGTAGTGTAGTAGTGGTAGTGTTGAATGAGAAGGAAAAATAGTGTAGTAGTGGTAGTGTTGACTAAGGAGGGAGTTCAGAGTAGTGTAGTAGTGGTAGTGTTGACTAAGGAGGGAGATCAGAGGAGTGTAGTAGTGGTAGTGTTGACTAAGGAGGGAGAGTAGTGTAGTAGTGGTAGTGTTGACTAAGGAAAGAAAGTCGTGTAGTAGTGGTAGTGTTGACTAAAGAAGGAAAAATAGGGTAGTAGTGGTAGTGTTGACTAAGGAGGGAGTTCAGAGTAGTGTAGTAGTGGTAGTGTTGACTAAGGAGGGAGTTCAGAGTAGTGTAGTAGTGGTAGTGTTGACTAAACAAGGAAAAATAGGGTAGTAGTGGTAGTGTTGACTAAGGAGGGAGTTCAGAGTAGTGTAGTAGTGGTAGTGTTGACTAAGGAGGGAGAGTAGAGTAGTGTAGTAGTGGTAGTGTTGACTGAGGAGGGAGAGTGGTGTAGTAGTGGTAGTGTTGACTAAGGAAGGAGAGTGGTGTAGTAGTGGTAGTGTTGACTAAGGAAGGAGAGTAGTGTAGTAGTGGTAGTGTTGACTAAGGAAGGAGAGTAGTGTAGTAGTGGTAGTGTTGACTAAGAAGGAATAGTAGAGTAGTGTAGTAGTGGTAGTGTTGACTAAGGAAAGAAAGTAGTGTAGTAGTGGTAGTGTTGACTGAGAAGGAAAAATAGTGTAGTAGTGGTAGTGTTGACTAAGGAAGGATAGTAGTGTAGTAGTGGTAGTGTTGACTAAGGAAGGAAAGTAGTGTAGTAGTGGTAGTGTTGACTAAGGAAGGAGAGTAGTGTAGTAGTGGTAGTGTTGACTAAGAAGGAATAGTAGAGTAGTGTAGTAGTGGTAGTGTTGACTAAGGAAAGAAAGTAGTGTAGTAGTGGTAGTGTTGAATGAGAAGGAAAAATAGTGTAGTAGTGGTAGTGTTGACTAAGGAGGGAGATCAGAGGAGTGTAGTAGTGGTAGTGTTGACTAAGGAGGGAGAGTAGTGTAGTAGTGGTAGTGTTGACTAAGGAAAGAAAGTCGTGTAGTAGTGGTAGTGTTGACTAAAGAAGGAAAAATAGGGTAGTAGTGGTAGTGTTGACTAAGGAGGGAGTTCAGAGTAGTGTAGTAGTGGTAGTGTTGACTAAGGAGGGAGTTCAGAGTAGTGTAGTAGTGGTAGTGTTGACTAAACAAGGAAAAATAGGGTAGTAGTGGTAGTGTTGACTAAGGAGGGAGTTCAGAGTAGTGTAGTAGTGGTAGTGTTGACTAAGGAGGGAGAGTAGAGTAGTGTAGTAGTGGTAGTGTTGACTGAGGAGGGAGAGTGGTGTAGTAGTGGTAGTGTTGACTAAGGAAGGAGAGTGGTGTAGTAGTGGTAGTGTTGACTAAGGAGGGAGAGTTGTCAGTGCACGGCATATGGAGCCATGCAGGGTCTGATATGCTCCCCCTACGCTGCTATACTGCACTTTCTGAGCCACAGCAGGCTGCATGAGTGACAAGCAACTAGCGCAGGCTAACGCTACACCCAGGCTTCACCACCACCACCCTCGTCCTCTCTGCACACCATTGTCTCGCCATCCTGGGCCTCAGCCAGCCTGCTCACAGCCTACCTGGTCAACAGGCCATTAATCCTGACCCGAGACCAGTCTGCTGGAAACACACTTCCACTACTGAAGATTAAGAACAAACATCAATACCAGGTCTGGCATCAGGTGTGGCATTGAAACAGCCTGGACTGATAGGTTTAATGTTGTTGTTTTTTCAATAATACCACCAGCTTTCACAGACATGGATACCTGTTCCAGCCTGATTTGCAGGGTGGTTTTGCGTGAGGTAGGGACAGGTTGTTTTGCCCTTCTGCCAGGAACGACTCACAAACACAATTTCATGGTGTGTGGTCATCGGTGCACAGTGCACACCACTGACTCCATATCCCTAAAAACGTGTGTGTGTGTGTGTGTGTGTGTCTGCCATCGTTCCCGCTGTGCTAAAGAGAAAATCAAATATTAATCCAGCCAGCAACGCACCGTCCACCGTTTTGAAAAGCGAGAGCCACTCACCATTTTATTATTGATTTCATGAAAGTGAATCTCGCATACTTTCTCCACAACGTCCTCAACCTCAAAAGTTACAAAGCCGAAACCTGCAGGGAGGACAGAGAGGTAGAGAGAATGACATGAAGAGGGGGACAGAGAGAGAAAGAGGGTGAGTGAAAAGGAGAAAAAGGCAGAGAGAAATAAAGCATTGGTTATAGTCAAAATTCATTAAAAAAACTTGAATTTGCAAGACAGGCAACATATGAAAATGTGTCCCCTAAATTTAGCTAAACCCTGTGTTATCAGGACTGAATAAAGATGCAGTTATAGATCTGGAACGGCCGTACAGCTATGTGCAATAAAAATGATACAGTTCTCATTATTAGAATAACTATATTCCTGCTTCACAGATAGAAGAGGAGGGAAATGCCACAAGCTCATTAAAGGAAGTTCATGGACCCTGGCCTAGCCCGTGAATTTCATTACAGATATTCTCTGCTCCGACATTGATATTTCACTGTAAAACACATTCTAGTTTCTGTCAGGCCATATCATATTATTGTGACACAGAACATTATATAAATCTCTCAAATCAGCAACAAACACTAATTGATAACTAATAGAGGGTAATCTAGTGACTTGTGGCTTGACCGGATTATCTCATTCTTAACTAATAGTGGCAGGCAGGTAGCCTAGCGGCAAACCAGCAACCGGACATGAAAAATCTGACAGGAAGTTAGCTGGCATCAGCTAGAGGGGTGTCCGGGGTGCCACCCCCAAAATTTCATTTGCTACTGGCATTTTGATGCTGTTTGACATCTCGTTTCACCTCTTGTTAAAAGAAGCATTTATTTTGATGTTCGGCGGCGCATTTTCAAATCGAGGATGAAGAAGAGAGAATATTAAGGTTGGTTGCGAGATACAGAAGAATAAGAAGAACATACAGAAGAAGAAGAGAGAATACGTTTGAAAATGTTTCTCAGAACTCAGCATAGTTGTCACGATCGTCGTGGTAATCATAGTCAGACCAAGGCTCAGCGAAAGTAGAGTTCCACATGTTAATTAATTGAAACTCACAAAAACAGTAAAGATCAACGATCAGGCATCAACACAAAAACAAGATCCCACAAAAACCAGTGGGGCATTAGCTGCCTAAATATGATCCCCAATCAGAGACAACGATAAACAGCTGCCTCTGATTGGGAACCATACCAGGCCAACATAGAAATAAATGCACTAGATCACCCACCCTAGTCACACCCCGACCTAACCAAAATAGAGAATAAAAAGGCACTCTATGATCAGGGCGTGACAGTAGTACTAGGAAACGGGCTTTCAACAGCTCCTGCTATAAGGACAATTCATGGCTTGAATATTCTGTATGTCAAGATTCAACCTATTGTTTCACCTGTAGGCATTTTTCTCTGCCCAATACACCTGAATCTGCCTTCACATCACAGTCATGTTTCTCTGCCCAATACACCTGAATCTGCCTTCACATCACAGTCAGGTTTCTCTGCCGAATACACCTGAATCTGCCTTCACATCACAGGCAGGTTTCTCTGCCCAATACACCTGAATCTGCCTTCACATCACAGTCAGGTTTCTCTGCCCAATACACCTGAATCTGCCTTCACATCACAGTCATGTTTCTCTGTTCAATACACCTGAATCTGCCTTCACATCACAGTCAGGTTTTTGTAACTGGAAAAAGGCGCTGTTTAAAGATGATGGGTTTAAGTAAGCTCCATTCAAAGGCAGAGCATCCTATCAATGCTATTTATGCTCGGAAGCGCAGCAAGGTCACTGAGAGACTGATGACTCTCACAACAAGGGTCATTTTTTACAATCTTAGAAGAAATAGCAGAGCATGACCCTCTCATAGAGAACTGGATGAATGCATGTGGCAATGCTAAGTACACAAGCCACCAAATCCATAACAAAGTTATTGAGGGCTTAACTGAGATGGTGCAAAGTTAAATAATAAGAGAAGTAAAAGAAAGAGATGTTTTTAGTGTAATTGCAGAGGAAACCAAAGCACGGATTAAAAACAGTGCAAGATTTGCATTTTATGTGCACTGTAATGCACATTGTTTGAATTTGGTTATTGTCGATGTTGTAAAATCAGTGCCTGAGGCAGTTAACTTCTTTGCTCTCCTGCAGCTTTATAACTTTGTATCTGCTCGTACGTTCATCTCAAATTGCTTGCAGTTCAGAAAGAGCTGTATCCATAGCAGCAGCCCAGGGAACTACAGAGACTTACGGATGTAAGGTGGGCATGCAGACACATGGCATGCCATAATCTGAGGGACAGGCTTCCAGCAGTTCTGAGAGTGCTACAGGATATCACACTTGAAAATAGTGGTGATAGATCAGTGGAGGCAAGGGGCCTTCTTTCTCAGATAGATTTACATTTCATTGGGCTTTTGGTTACCTTTTGTAAAGTGCTTGGAGATGGCAAATGTCTTTCTGACATGTTCTCTAATCAAGCTCTCTTGACCTAACAAGGGCTGTGGATCTGGTAGGTGCCCTTACAGACACATTGCAGGACTACAGTGAGGGTTACTTTGGAGAGCTATGGAAAGAGGTTGAAGAGATTGCAGAGCACTGCAAAATAGGTGTACAAACAGTGTATAAAATACAGCCTAAAACAAGCATAAGATTTCATGACTCATTGATGATGAGCACTGTAGGACAGAAAAATAGTGACCAACGTGATGGTGAGACCTTCCAAAGAGCTATATTTTATCAGGTGTTTGACAGTCTCACAGCTGAGCTGCAGAGGCGGTTTTCAAAAAAGAATTGCGAGATAATGCAAGGGGTCCAGTCTCTCAACCCAAGGAGGACAACATTATTGAATGACAAGCCTCTGTTTGCCTTTGCTCAGACCTTTGAGTCAGATTTAGATGAGCTCAAACATGAGGTTCATCAAACCAAGCGGCTTCTTGATATGAGAGAGAAAAGTGGAAGGGACAGACCATCTACTCTACTTATAAAGAGGTGTTCCATGAGCTATTTCGACTTTGTAAGATTTCTGTTGTTACACCAGTCAGCAGTGCTTCTTGTGAGAGAAGCTTCTCAGCTATAAAACGGACAACAATGGTTGATGACAGGTTAAGTCACCTCGGAATTCTCAGTGTTGAGTCAAGGAGGGCACACTCCCTAAACATGGATGAGTTTGTGAAACATTTTGAGTGAGTGAGAGAGAGAGAGAGAGAGAGAGAGAGAGAGAGAGAGAGAGAGACAGACAGAGAGAGAGAGAGACAGACAGACAGACAGACAGACAGACAGACAGACAGACAGACAGACAGACAGACAGACAGACAGACAGACAGACAGACAGACAGACAGACAGACAGACAGACAGACAGACAGAGAGAGAGAGAGACAGAGAGACAGAGAGAGACAGAGAGAGAGAGAGAGAGAGAGAGAAGTTGAGCTGCAGTTCCGAGGTAGAGACACTGACTATTCATAGTATGTTAAAGGATTCTAGTGAAGTAACCCTTTTGGACCACACTATCTGCCATATTGAAGATCTCTGGGTTAAGTGAAGTATCACTGCTCCGTAGATGCCAGGTTAGGGTTACACGCTCATTTTCTGTCATGGACTATGGAACCCCTGATGTAGCCTTGGCCACCCCATGTAGAAAACTCTAGTTCCGCCACTGATCAGGGTTGCTGGTATCAAATGTTAAATGTCATTGCCTCGGGTTGGACCTTATGTGCAATTGACCAACAAAGTGATCTTCATCTGAGAGGATAATCTAGTGGCTCATGGGTCAGAAATTGACCAGATTATCTACATGTCGCATAAAGCGATAACATCATGAAGGCATATACAAAGGATAGAGACACCCAAAAAGGCCCACATGCACTGACACAGATATACACACTCCAGCAGGAAAGCCTTCCACTGACGAATCAGTACACTCTCTAAAACAAACAAGGAGCAGAGCGAAATAAAGCACAAGTTTTGCAACCTGCTGTGACAAGCTGAAACAAGGCTTTGGCTTTTAAGTGAATGGGAGATAAGCATGTGGGAGTCAGGAGTTCAAAAGGGTTTGACAGAGAGCCAGCACGTGGCCAGGCCCCCCCCCCCCCCCCCCCCCCTCCACACACGCAAGCAGATAAGGGCAGATAAAGAGGCGGGAGGACTGATAAGAGGGTCAAGAGAGAGCAACCGTTCCGACAACACCCCCTGTCCTGTCCCGCCTCTGCACACACCGCAGTACACTAACAATGAGTTATTACACAGTACAGTGCAGGACATTCAATTCACAAACACACACACAGGAACAGAAACTCTGCCTGAATGTTATATGTACACATGAAGTTGAATCCATACAGGCATTAGACATCATCAAACAGTTATCAGTGATCAAAGCCGCCTACACACTCTCTGGTGAAAGGCAGGAAGTGAAGTTCATTAGTCTATGACCTGCCCTCTCTCCATGACTTCCTGTTTTGATCCAGGGAGATCACACGTCAGACAGAGAACTCAACTCACAACCCCCTTTCCTCAACTCTCAAGCCTCTCTCGGTCAATCTTTCTCTCAGGAACATACAGCATTAGATCAATGAAACACAGATCACATGCAGTGCACTCTGAAAGTATTCAGACCCCTTGACTTTTTCCACATTTTGTCACGTTACAGCCTTACTCTAAAATGAATTAAAAAATATATATATCCTCAATCTACACACAATAACCAATAATGTATTTATTTATTATTATTTAACCTTTATTTAACTAGGCAAGTCACTTAAGAACAAATTCTTATTTACAATGACGGCCTACCCCGGCCAAACCCGGACAGCACTGGGCCAATTGTGCGCCGCCCTATGGGACTCCCAATCACAGTCGGATATGATGCAGCCTGGATATTGACAAAGTGAAAACAGGTTTTCGGACATTCTTGCAAATGTATAAAAAAATAAGACACAGAATTACCTCATTTTTAAAATGTACATACAGTTGGAAGTTTACATACACTTAGGTTGGAGTCATTACAACTTGTTTTTCAACCACTCCACAATTTCTTGGTAACAAACTATAGATTTGGCAAGTCAGTTAGGACATCTACTTTGTGCATGACACAAGTCATTTTTCCAAAAATAGTTTATTTATTTATTTATTTCACTAGTATTTAACCAGGTAGGGTAGTTGAGAACAAGTTCTCATTTGCAACTGCGACCTGGCCAAGATAAAGCGTAGCAATTCGACACATACAACACAGAGTTACACATGGAATAAACAAAACATACAGTCAATAATACAGTAGAACAAAAGAAAACAAAAAGTCTATATACAGTGAGTGCAAATGAGGTAAGTTAAGGAAATAAATAGGCCATGGTGGCGAAGTAATTACAATATAGCAATTAAACACTGGAATGGTAGATCGGCAGAAGATGAATGTGCAGGTAGAGATACTGGGGTGCAAAGGAGCAAAATAAATAAATAAATACCAGTATGGGGATGAGGTAGGTAGATAGATGGGCTGTTTACAGATGTGCTATGTACAGGTGCAGTGATCTGTAAACTGCTCTGACAGCTGGTGCTTAAAGCTAGTGAGGGAGATGTGAGTCTCCAGCTTCAGAGATCTTTTCAATTCGTTCCAGTCATGGGCAGCAGAGAACTGGAAGGAAAGACGACCAAAGGAGGAATTGGCTTTGGGGGTGACTAGTGAGATATACCTGCTGGAGCGCGTGCTACGAGTGGGTGCTGCTATGGTGACCAGTGAGCTGAGATAAGGCGGGGCTTTACCTAGCAGAGACTTGTAGATAACCTGTAGCCAGTGGGTTTGGCGACGAGTATGAAGCGAGGGCCAACCAACGAGAGCGTACAGGTCGCAATGGTGGGTAGTGTATGGGGCTTTGGTGACAAAACGGATGGCACTGTGATAGACTGCATCCAGTTTGTTGAGTAGAGTGTTGGAGGCTATTTTATAAATGACATCACCGAAGTCGAGGATCGGTAGGATGGTCAGTTTTACGAGGGTATGTTTGGCAGCATTAGTGAAGGATGCTTTGTTGCGATATAGGAAGCTGATTCTAGATTTAATTTTGGAATGGAGATGCTTAATGTGAGTCTGGAAGGAGAGTTTACAATCTAACCAGACACCCAGGTGTTTGTAGTTGTCCACGTATTCTAAGTCAGAGCCGTCCAGAGTAGTGATGCTGGATGGGTGAGCAGGTGCGGGCAGCGATCGATTGAAAAGCATGCATTTAGTTTTACTTGCGTTTAAGAGCAGTTAGAGGCCACGGAAGGAGAGTTGTATGGCATTGAAGCTCGTCTGGAGGTTAGTTAACCTCTTGAACCTCTGGGGGCAGTATTTCATTTTTGGATGAAAAACGTTCCCGTTTTAAACAAGATATTTTGTCACGAAAAGATGCTCGACTATGCATATAATTGACAGCTTTGGAAAGAAAACACTCTGACGTTTCCAAAACTGCAAAGATATTGTCTGTGAGTGCCAAAGAACTAATGCTACAGGCGAAACCAAGATGAAATTTCATACAGGAAGTGAGATTTTGAATGCGCTGAGTTCCAATGTCTCCTTATATGGCTGTGAATGTGCAAGGAATGAGCCTGCACTTTCTGTAGTGTCCCCAAGGTGTCTGCAGCATTGTGACGTATTTGTAGGCATATCATTGGAAAATTGACCATAAGAGACTACATTTACCAGGTGTCCGCTCGGTGTCCTCCGTCGAAACTATTGCGTAATCTCCAGGTGCGTGCATTTTTTCATTTTGTTCAGAGGAGAAACCAAACTGCCACGAGTGATTTATCATCGAATAGATATGTGAAAAACAACTTGAGGATTGATTCTAAACAACGTTTGCCATGTTTCTGTCATAATTATGGAGTTAATTTGGAAAAAAGTTTGCCGTTGTAATGACTGAATCTTCTGGGGTTTTTTCTTAGCCAAACGTGACGAACAAAACGGAGCGATTTCTCCTACACAAATAATCTTTTTGGAAAAACTGAACATTTGCTATCTAACTGAGAGTCTCCTCATTGAAAACATCTGAAGTTCTTCAAAGGTAAATTATTTTATTTGAATGCTTTTCTTGTTTTTGTGAAAATGTTGCCTGCTGAATGCTAGGCTTAATGCTATGCTATAGCTATCAATACTCTTACACAAATGCTTGTGTAGCTATGGTTGAAAAGCATTTTTTGAAAATCTGAGATGAGTGTTGTTAACAAAAGGCTAAGCTTGTGAGTCAATATATTTATTTCATTTCATTTGCGATTTTCATGAATAGTTAACATTGCGTTATGGTAATGAGCTTGAGGCTATAATTACGCTCCCGGATACGGGATTGCTCGTCGCAACAGGTTAACACTGTGTCCAAGGAGGGGCCAGAAGTATACAGAATGGTGTCGTCTGCGTAGAGGTGGATCAGAGAATCACCAGCAGCAAGAGCAACATCATTGATGTATACAGAAAAGAGAGTCGGCCCGAGAATTGAACCCTGTGGCACACCCATAGAGACTTTCAGAGGTCCAGACAACAGGCCCTCCGATTTGATACACTGAACTCTATCAGAGAAGTAGTTGGTAAACCAGGTGAGGCAATCATTTGAGAAACCAAGACTGTCGAGTCTGCCAATAAGAATGTTGTGATTGACAGAGTCGAAAGCCTTGGCCAGGTCGATGACTGCACAGTAATGTCTCTTATCGATGGCGGTTATGATGTCGTTTAGAACCTTGAGCGTGGCTGAGGTGCACCCATGACCAGCTCTGAAACCAGATTGCATAGCGGAGAAGGTATGGTGGAATTCGAAATGGTCAGTAATCTGTTTGTTAACTTGGTTTTCTAAGACCATAGAAAGACAGGGTAGGATAGATATAGGTCTGTAAGCAGTTTGGGTCTAGAGTGTCACCCCCTGTGAAGAGGGGGATGACCGCGGCAGCTTTCCAATCTTTGGGAATCTCAGACGATACGAAAGAGAGGTTGAACAGGCTAGTAATAGGGGTTGCAACAATTTCGGCAGATCATTTTAGAAAGAGAGGGTCCAGATTGTCTAGCCCGGCTGATTTGTAGGGGTCCAGATTTTACAGCTCTTTCAGAACATATCGGCTATCTGGTTTTGGGTAAAGGACAAATGGTGGGGGCTTTGGCGGGTTGCTGTGGAGGGTGCCGGACAGTTGACCTGGGTAGGGGTAGCCATGTGGAAAGCATGGCCAGCCGTAGAGAAATGCTTATTGAAATTCTCAATTATAGTGGATTTATCGGTGGTGACAATGTTTCCTAGCCTCAGAGCAGTGGGCAGCTGGGAGGAGGTGCTCTTATTCTCCATGGACTTTACAGTGTCCCAGAACTTCTTTGAGATAGTACTACAGGATGCAAATTTCTGTTTGAAAAAAGCTGCCTGTCTATATTTGTTCTTAACTTCCCTGAAAAGTTGCATATCACGGGGGCTATTCGATGCTAATGCAGAACGCCACAGGATGTTTTTGTGCTGGTCAAGGGCAGACAGGTCTGGCGTGAACCAAGGACTACATCTATTCCTAGTTCTACATTTTCTGAGAGGGGCATGCTTATTTAAGATGGTGAGGAAGGCATTTTTAAAGAATAGCCAGGCATCATCTACTGACGGGATGAGGTCAATGTCATTCCAGGATACCCCGGCCAGGTCGATTAGAAAGGCCTGCTCCCAGAAGTGTTTCAGGGAGCGTCTGACAGTGATGAGGGGTGGTCGTTTGGTCGCAGACCCATTACGGATGCAGGCAATGAGGCAGTGATCGCTGAGATCTTGATTGAAAACAGCAGAGGTGTATTTGGAGGGCGAATTAGTTAGGATGACATCTATGAGGGTGCCCGTGTTTACTGATTTGGGGTTGTACCTGGTAGGTTCATTGATAATTTGTGTGAGATTGAGGGCATCAAGCTTAGTTTGTAGGATGGCCGGGGTTTTAAGCATGTCCCAGTTTAGGTCACCTAGTAGCACGAGCTCAGAAGGTAGATGGGGGGCAATCAGTTCGAGGGCACAGCTGGGGCAGAGGGAGGTCTATAGCAAGCGGCAACAGTGAGAGTCTTGTTTCTGTTAAGGCACATTTTTAGAAGTAGGAGCTCAGATTGTTTGGGTACAGACTTAGAAAGTAATGCAGAACTCTTTGCAGTAGATTGCAACACCGCCCCCTTTGGAATTTATATCTTGGCGGAAAACGTTATAGTTAGCAATGATTTCAGGGTTTTTGCCAGGATTCAGACACGGCTAAGACATCTGGGTTGGCAGAGTGTGCTAAAGCAGTGAGTAAAACAAACTTAGGGAGTAGGCTTCTAATGTTAACATGCATGAAACCAAGGCTTTTACGTTTACAGAAGTCAACAAATGAGATCACCTGGGGGTTGGGAGTGGAGCTAGGCACTGCAGGACCTGGATTAACCTCCACATCACCAGAGGAACAGAGGAGAAGTAGGATAAGGGTACGGCTAAAGACTATACGAACTGGCCGTCTAGCACGTTCAGAACAGAGAGTAAAAGGAGCAGGTTTCTGGGCACGATAGCATAGATTCAAGGCATAGTGAGTACATTGGAGGTGGATGTGAGTACATTGGAGGTAAACCTAGGCATTGAGTAATGAAGAGAGAGATATAGTCTCTAGAGATGTTTAAACCAGGTGATGTCATCGCATATTTAGGAGGTGGAACAACATGGTTGGTTAAGGCATATTGAGCAGGGCTAGAGGCTCTACAGTGAAATAAGACAGTAATCACTAACCAGGACAGTAATGGACACGGCATAGTGATATTAGAGAGAGGCATGCGTAGCCAAGTGAACATATGGGTCCAGTGAGTGGTTGGGCTGGCTGGGGACACGGCGATTCAGATAGCAGGCTAACAAGCTAACAGTTAGTAGGCCGGAGCTAAACAAGCAAGCAGCTAGTAGACCAGGGCAAGCTAGCAGTTAGCAGGCCGGGTTAGCAAGCAAGCAGTTAGCATGGGCTAGCAGTTAGTAGACCAGGGCACGCTAGCAGTTAGCAGACCGGGTTAGCAAGCAAGCAGTTAGCAAGGGCCAGAAAGTTAGCCTTTGGGGGCGTCGCGATGGGGCTAAGTCTGTTTTTGCCTCTTTGTGCGGTGACTTCGATAGACCAGTCGTGGAATTAGTAGGGTTCCAAGTACAGTGCCTTGCGAAAGTATTCGGCCCCCTTGAACTTTGCGACCTTTTTGGCAACAATGCAAAACATTATGTTTGGCGTAAAAGCAACACAGCTCATCACCCTGAACACACCATCCCCACTGTCAAACATGGTGGTGGTAGCATCATGGTTTGGGCCTGCTTTTCTTCAGCAGGGACAGGGAAGATGGTTAAAATTGATGGGAAGATGGATGGAGCCAAATACAGGACCATTCTGGAAGAAAACCTGATGGAGTCTGCAAAAGACCTGAGACTGGGATGGAGATTTGTCTTCCAACAAGACAATGATCCAAAACATAAAGCAAAATCTACAATGGAATGGTTCAAAAATAAACATATCCAGGTGTTAGAATGGCCAAGTCAAAGTCCAGACCTGAATCCAATCGAGAATCTGTGGAAAGAACTGAAAACTGCTGTTCACAAATGCTCTCCATCCAACCTCACTGAGCTCGAGCTGTTTTGCAAGGAGTAATGGGAAAAAATTTCAGTCTCTCGATGTGCAAAACTGATAGAGACATACCCAAAGCGACTTACAGCTGTAATCGCAGCAAAAGGTGGCGCTACAAAGTATTAATTTAAGGGGGCTGAATAATTTTGCACGCCCAATTTTTCAGTTTTTGATTTGTTAAAAAAGTTTGAAATATCCAATAAATGTTGTTCCACTTCATGATTGTGTCCCACTTGGTGTTGATTCTTCACAAAAAAATACAGTTTTATATCTTTATGTTTGAAGCCTGAAATGTGGCAAAAGGTCGCAAAGTTCAAGGGGGCCGAATACTTTCGCAAGGCACTTTAGCTCTAGGTAGCTAGAAGGCTGATATTGTAGCCCAGGAGTATGCTTCGATGGTAGCACAGGAGCCCTGGCCGGGGCTAGCTTCAAGCTAAATTGGTGCTTGCTCTGGGATGGAAACGCTAGCCAGGAGTAGTCATCCGGGATTGCGGTTAGCTAGTTGTGAAGATCCAGATGAAAATGTTCAGTTTGCGGTAGGAATCCGGGGATAAAAATAACAGGTCCGTTATGCTCTGGTTAGAGTCACGTTGTTCGAACTGGCGAGAGCTTTCCGAGCTGAAGGTTAGCTGATGACCGCTGGCAATGGTTTGCTGACTGATATCTGGTAGTTAGCTGGCTAGCTTCATTTGAGGGATTCCAGATCCGAAGTAAATATAAATACTTTAGGAAAAAAGAGCAAATCCACACCACATTGGGCGAGGTGGGTTGCAGGAGAGTATTTACATGATGAGGTTTAGCAAAATATTTTAAAGGATATGCGGCGAAAAATATGTAAAACGATATATGCATGGGACACGACAGGACAAAGACGTCTGACTGCTACGCCATCTTGGATCAGAATGTATTATTTATTATTTATAAATAATATAATATTATTTATAACAAACCCAGACAGATTATTTATAATTCATTGTATCACAATTCCAGTGGGTCAGAAGTTTACATACACTAAGTTGACTGTGCCTTTAAACAGCTTGGAAGATTCCAGAAAATTATGTCATGGCTTTAGAAGCTTCTGATAGGCTAATTGACATCATTTGAGTCAATTGGAGGTGTACCTGTGGATGAATTTCAAGGCCTACCTTCAAACTCAGTGCCTCTTTGCTTGACATCATGGGAAAATCAAAGGAAATCAGCCAAGACCTCAGAAAATAAATTGTAGGCCTCCACAAGTCTGGTTCATCCTTGAGAGCAATTTCCAAATGCCTTAAGGTACCATGTTCATCTGTACAAACAATAGTACGCAAGTATAAACACCATGGGACCACGCAGCCGTCATACCGCTCAGGAAGGAGACTCATTCTGTCTCCTAGAGATGAACGTACGTACTGTGGTGCGAAAAGTGCAAATCAATCCCAGAACAACAGCAAAGGACCTTGTAAAGATGCTGGAGGAAACAGGTACAAAAGTATCTATATCCACAGTAAAACGAGTCCTATATAGACATAACCTGAAAGGCCGCTCAGCAAGGAAGAAGCCACTGCTCCAAAACCACCATAAAAAAGCCAGACTATGGTTTGCAACTGCACATGGGGACAAAGATTGTACTTTTTGGAGAAATGTCCTCTGGTCTGATGAAACAAAAATAGAACTGTTTGGCCATAATGACCATCATTATGTCTGGAGGAAAAAGGGGGAGGCTTGCAAGCCGAAGAACACCATCCCAACTGTGACGCACGGGGGTGGCAGCATCATGTTGTGGGGGTGCTTTGCTGCAGGAGGGACTGGTGCACTTCACAAAATAGATGGCTTCATGAGGATGGAAAAAATTGTGGAAATATTGAAGCAACATCTCAAGACATCAGTCAGGAAGTTAAAGCTTGGTTGCAAATGGGTCTCCCAAATGGACAACAACCCCAAACATACTTCCAAAGTTGTGGCAAGGACAACAAAATCAAGTTATTCGAGTGGCCATCACAAAGCCCTGACCTCAATCCCATAGAACATTTGTGGGCAGAACTGAAAAGGCTTGTGCGAGCAAAGAGGCTTTACAACCCTGACTCAGTTACACCAGCTCTGTCAGGAGGAATGGGCCAAAATTCACTCAACTTATTGTGGGAAGCTTGTGGAAGGCAACCCAAAACGTTTGACCCAAGTTAAACAATTTAAAGGCAATGCTACCAAATACTAATTCAGTGTATGTAAACTTCTGACCCACTGGGAATGTGATGAAAGAAAGAAAAGCATAATTTTTCTAGGATTTAATGTCAGGAATTGGGAAAAACTGAGTTTAAATGTATTTGGCTAAAGTGTATGTAAACTTCTGACTTCAACTGTACGTATTCAGACCTGTTGCTATGAGACTCTAAATTTAGCTCAGGTGCATCCTGTTTCCATTGATCATCCTTGAGATGTTTCTAGAACTTGATTGGAGTCCACCTGTGGTAAATTCAATTGGTTGAATATGATTTGGAAAGGCAAACACCTGTCTATATAAAGGTCCCACAGTTGTCAGTGCATGTCAGAACAAAAGCCAAGCTGGCTGTCATGTGCCTTTTACTGAGGAGTGGCTTCCATCTGGCCACTCTACCATAAAGGCCTGATTGGGGGAGTACTGCAGAGTCAGAGCAAAAACCAAGCCATGCGGTCGAAGGAATTGCCCGTGGAGCTCAGAGACAGGATTGTGTCGAGGCACAGATCTGGGGAAGGGTACCAAAACATTTCTGCAGCATTAAAGGTCCCCAAGAACACAATGGCTTCCATCATTCTTAAATGGAAGAAGTTTGGAACCACCAAGACTCTTCCAAGAACTGGCCGCCGGGCCAAACAGAGCAATCGGGGTAGAAAGGCCTTGGTCAGGGAGGTGAGCAAGACCTCGATGGTAAGTCTGACAGAGCTCCAGAGTTACACTGTGGATATAGGAGAACCTTTCAGAAGGACAACCATCTCTGCAGCACTCCACCAATCAGGCCTTTATGGTACAGTGGCCAGTCGGAAGCCACTCCTCAGTAAAAGGCACATGACAGCCCGCTTGGAGTTTGCCAAAGGGCACCTAAAGGACTCAGACCATGAGAAATAAGATTAGCTGGTCTGATGAAACCAAGATTGAACTCTTTGGCCTGAATGCCAAGTGTCACTTTTGAAGGAAACCTGGGACCATCACTAAGGTGAAGCATGGTGGTGGCAGCTTCATGCTGTGGGGATGTTTTCAGCAGCAGGGACTAGGAGACTATTCAGGATCGAGTGAAAGATGAACGGAGCAAAGTACAGAGAGATCCTTGATGAAAACCAGCTCCATAGCACTCAGGACCTCAGACTGGGGTGAAGGTTCACCTTCCAACAGGACAATGACCCTAAGCACACAGCCAGGACAACGCAGGAGTGGCTTCGGGACAAGTCTCTGAATGTCCTTGAGTGGCCCAGCCAGAGCCCGGACTTGAACCGATCGTACATCTCTGGAGAGACCTGAAAATAGCTGTGCAGCGCCACTCCCCATCCAACCTGACAGAGCTTTAGAGGATCTGCAGAGAAGAATGGGAGAAACTCCCCAAATACAGGTGTGCCAAGCTTGTAGTGTCATACCCAAGAAGACTCAAGGCTCTAAGGTGCTTCAACAAAGTACTGAGTAAAGGATCTGAATACTTATGTAAATGTGATATTTCAGTTCTTCATTTTCATTTATTTCCAAACATTTCTAAAAACCTGTTTGTGCTTCGTCATTAAGGGGTATTGTGTGTAGATTGATGAGGATATTTTTTTATATATTTTTTTACACATTTTAGAACAAGGCTGTAATGTAACAAAATTTGGAAAAAGTCAAGGGGTCTGAATACTTTCCGAATGCACTATACATCTACCTCCTAGTCATTCATTCACTCTCGCTCTCAATTTAATTCAAAGGGCTTTACTGGCATGGGAAACATATGCTTACATTGCCAAAGGAAATGGAATAGACAAACAAATGGGAAAGAAACAAGGGAAACATTAGTAAACATTATACTCACAACATTTTTTAAAGAATATAGACATTTCAAATGTTATATGATTGACTATGTACAGTGTTGTGTCAATATGCAAAGAGGTGAAGTCTGAATTGGAAATGAAATAAACAGATACATATTGGTGGTATTTCTAATATTGTTTGTGATCCACTGGTTGCCCTTTTCTCATGGCAACGGGCCACACATCTTGCTGCTGTGATTACACACTGTAGTATTTCACCTAACAGATATGGAAGTTTATCAATATTTGATTTGTTTTCAAATTCTTTCTGGGTCTATGTGATCTGTGGGAAATGTGTGTCTCTAATGTGGTCATACATTTAGCAGGAGTGTAGCTCAGTTTCCACCTCATTTTGTGGGCAGTGGACACATAGCCTGTCATCTCTCGAGAGCCGGGTCTGCCTATGGTGGCCTCTCTCAATAGCAAGGCTATGCTCACTGAATCTGTACATAGTCAAGGATATTCTTCATTTAGGGTCATTCACAGTGGTCAGGTATTCTGCCACTGTTAATTCTCTGTTAAGGGCCAGATAGTGTTCCAATTTGCTCTGTTTTTTGGTTGATTCTTTCCAGTGTGTCAAATAGTTTGATTTTAGCTTTATCATAATTTGGTTGGGTCAACTATGTGTTTCTGTCCTGGGGTCTGTGGGGTTTGTTTGTGTTTGTGAACAGAGCCACGGAACCAGCTGGCTGAGGGGACTCTTCTCTAGGTTCATCTCTCTGTAGGTGTGTGCTTTGTGGTGGAATGTGTGGGCATCACTTCTTTTTTTTACCCCAATTTCGTGGTATCCAATTGGTAGTAGTTACAGTCTTGTCTCATCGCTGCAACACCTGTACAGAAGCGAAGGTTGAGAGCCATGCGTCCTCCGAAACACAACCCAACCAAGCAGCACTGCTTCTTGACACAATGCCCATCCAACCCGGAAGCCAGCCGCACCAATGTGTCGGAGGAAACACCGTACACCTGGCGACCTGGTCAGCGTGCACTGCGCCCGGCCCGCCACAGGAGTTGCTAGGGCACGATGAGACAAGGAAATCCCTGCCGGCCAAACCCTCTCTAACAGGGAAGACGCGGGGCCACCCCATGGGCCTCCCGGTCGCGGCTGACCACTGCTCCACCCGGGAGGCCACGGCATCACTTATTTTTAGGTGGTTATAGAATTAAACAGCTCTTTTCTGGATAATTAGCTGTTATCGGCCTAATTCTGCTCTGCATGCATTATTTGGTGTTTTACGGTGTACAATGAGGAGATTTTTGCAGAATTTTTGCAGATGTTAAGGCCAAGGTTTGTATAGTTTCTTGTGTGCTGTAGGGCAACGGTGTCTACAGTAGATGGAATTTTTATTTGTGGTCCTGGCAACTGGACCTTTTTTGGAACACCATTATTTTTGTCTTACTGAGATTTACTGTCAGGACCCAGGTCTGACAGAATCTGTGCAGAAGATCTAGGTGCTGATGTAGGCCCTCCTTGGTTGGGGACAGAAGCACCAGATCAGCAAACAGTAGACATTTGACTTCAGATTCGAGTAGTCGAACAGTCTCTCTCTCTCTCTAGTTTATCTACATCTACTTCCTAGTCATCCTTTCTCTCCTCTCTCACTCATCTCTATACTCAGATCCCTCTATTTCTCATCTCTTCCCTCTCTATCTCATCTCTTCCCTCTCTATCTCATCTCTTCCCACTCTCTCTTCTCTCTGACAGATCCTCCTGTCAATTCTCTCTGGTCTGGGTCTCAGTCAGCCCCGGGCCTTTCTCCCTCCGTATGTATCCTCTGCTCTCATTCGCTTAAGCACCGCTGCGTGCTCCCTCTGTGTCAGCTAATCAAAAACCAGGGCACTGCCTCCCATCTGCATTCAGTCCAGTCATCATCCAGTACAGAGCACATTACTCCTGGCCCCGTGTACTGGGGCCTCCCCCGGTCTCCATTAGTAATGAATCAAATCAAAGACAACCGCCGCACATTCATTCTGTTTAAAGGCAGCAGGTAGAGTAGGAGGACACATTCAATGGAAACATCTGTACTGTGAAGCGTTCTGTATCGTGTGAAAGTGCATCATGTTGTATACGGTTGGTTCAAGCTAGGCTTGTACATGTATATATAGCAGCTCCTGAATGTGTAGCGCTGAGAGAGAAGATGTTTCATTTCGCGTCCACAAAGGACTCGTTTATCTGTGGTGCTCTCAGAGACATAAATCCACAGAGAGAAACTTCAACAGGTTTCCTGCGATAGGGGGAATAGGCACAAATCCAAGAAGACACAGCTAAAAGGGAATGTTGAGGTGGTGTGTTGTTGGGTGAGCGAGTGGGCTCTTTAAAGAGAGCATTAGGGGTGTGTGCTATACATATGAAGAAGTGTCCCCTGTGATATCTAGAAAGAAAGACATTTCCATGTGTCTGTTGAGGCCCCGGAGCAGCGTAATGCTTTGAGGATGGCTTGGATCCTCCATATCTCCCCTCCCAACACCACCCCCCAACCTTATCAGCGCCACAACGACCACTTCTGACAACGAACAAATCAGTTGTCAGGAGCAATTTCTCACCAGCTGAGAAGGAGCCACCGCCACTGGGTGGTGTGAAGCAGGAGGGAGAGGTAGGTGAAATACACCTGCCCCTTGCAAGAGATATCTGCTCTCTCAAATCCACTCCTAGGAGTAGAGGCGGAGAGGACACTGCACCTCCTACACTAACCACCAGGAACAGTGTTGAGAGTCCTAGTTTTTCTTCTCTCTCAAATTATAAATTATAAAGTTACTTGCTGAAAATCAAACGTCTGCTTTGGGCCTGCATCAAAAGTTTCCCTAAATGCGCCTTGAAATGTGTATTCAGTATCTCTTCATCAGTCTCTCTCTATCTTCCACTCTCTGTCTTTCCTTCTCTCAGCTCCCTTTCCAAACCCAGGGTGTAGGGATGAGGATGAGGTAACAATCTGGTCTGCTGTCTCTGTCAGAGTTCACAGCACTATTGACAAAGTCAGCTCCTGCCTCAGCATTGATCGAGGCAGGTAGCCAATCAACTCGCTCCGGGAGGGGTCTGCTTAACGACGAGGCTGTAACTAACGTCCTTATCAAAGTCAGGAGACAGAAGAAAGAGAGCAAGAGAGAGAGAGAGCGAGAGAGAGATGGAGGGAGAAAAGAGAGCGATGGAGATGGAGAGAGAAAGAGAGAGAAGGAGAGATGGAGGGAGAAAATAGAGAGGGAGATGGAGAAAGATAAAGAGAGATAAAGAGAAAACAGAAGAAATGGTAGCGTTTGAGATGCGGCATCCCCTGCCTTGCCTTCTCGCAACATTAACTCATACATTTAGTGGACTAACCATCTAAACAGGCCATTTTCTCCTGCCTGCCACCCCCCACTGCTGCCTGGCTTACACACGTAGCTACCACCATGTACTGCTGGATAACCACACAAACTGGTGTTCTCTCCTCACAATGTCAGACTTTGTTTTTAAAACTTTCCTAGACTATTCCCCTCAATGACAAAACATGGATTTCCAATCTGGGGTGCAGTAATAGGTGGTAGTGGTCATTACCAAGGCGTCGGGATGGATCTCACACTTAGTTGCTGGCGGCGTCTAACCGCACGGCGGTCTCTGCAGACACTCACCCCCCCAGACAGAGAGACATTCACAGCCTCTCACTAAACAAAGAGGCTGAAACAGCCAGCCTTAATGCCAGTTCCCATCGGAGCGCCGCAGCGCAAATAAAATTCAAATGCTGAATCAATGAGTCGTCAACTGACCTTTGCGTCAAGAGGCCCAGCCTGCCCCCGGGCGGTTGGATGTATTTAAAAGGAAGAGGGAAGAGGTACATGACCAAATCACATATTAGTACCGTGGCCTCCATCCCCTGCAGAGGAGGGCCAGTGAATAAGGGAAGCACAGTGAATAGAGAGGGGGAGGAAGGGTTCTGCTTGTAGCCTGTGGCCCTTTCTCTTATAGATAGACAGACAGACAGACAGACCCACACAATCACGCACCACAAGGGCAAACACACACATGCACGCGTACATCCAGACACACACACCAAGGAAGCCAAATAATGATCCTAACGATGTCTTGAGGTATTGATTCATCTAGTAATAAAAAGATAAGCACTCAAAATAACAGTATTGCATTTCTCCTCAAGGCAAATACAGTCTACAAATCTGTTAAAGGGGCAATGGCCATGAAAACAGATGAAGTATTTATTCAGAATGTAACAGAGATCTTTCTATTCTGCTCTACCTGTATGTGTAAATAAATATACACTGTACCAGTTGGTGAAACTATATGAATGATTGAGAAAATAAAGTAGCATTCAAAGATGATGAAAAACATTGGAGGTTTTGTTTTGTTTTTCTCATTTAGGGTGCTTCGTCTCTCTCAATCGCCCTCTCCTTCTCCCTCTCTTTTGCTCGTTCCCCCTCTCCAAAACCCCAATTCAATTTACTCCCAAGTGTGAGAAGTAATTTGCATACACACAGAAACTATGACAGGCCTGTCACCAATGGCATCCAATTTCTGTTCTCCATCAGAGTGTGTGAGGGCCAGGGAGGGCTCCGACATGCTTTGTCTTGGGGTGTGTGTGTGTGTGTGTATGTTGTTTATTGCTGTTGGTTTGTGTGTTACTGTGTGTGTATTTGTCTATTTGTTTGTGACATCCTTCCTACAAAAGGACTTTTGGATGGAATTCAGGATCTAAATAATCAGTCCTTTTCACAAGGACTGACCCTGGGCCTTCATGCATATGAGCGTGTCTGGAAGAGTGTACACGTGCACCCCGTTAGGCATGTGTGTACTCCCTTGTGCATATAAGCTTGTGTGTGTGCGCGTGTGTGTGTATGTGTGTTTGTGTGTTCCCATGCGTCACCTCTGACAAGTCCCGGCTCCAAACCGCAATCAAACACCTTTCAGAGGAAAGTGAGAGGAGGGAGGTGAGGGGAGAGGCGCAGACAACAGCAGACACAAAATCAAAGCCGGGGTCAATTAAATTCTCCTCTGGCTGATAAATGGGTCCTCATCCTCATTCATTAATAACCAGAGCCATGACAAAACTTGTCAATGGGTCTCATTTTTTACCCTGCCAGTCTGTCTGCTCTGTTCGCTAGGCTAGCAGTAAGCAGGGAGTGAGAGATAGAGAGAAAAGTAGCCTTGCTTCTCCTTAGGAGAGACCACAGGGGAGCAGCGGGTGAGATGCATCCTTAAAAGTCAATAAATAGATGGGCATGCATCGATGGGAGATGCCGTCTTATTTACACATCCTCTTAATCAAAAATGGAGAAAAGAAACTCGGTATGCTCTTGGGAACTCAGATCCCTTGTAAACTAAATGAGAGTGGACAGAGGAATCAATTGGAATACCAGCCATCCTGCTACATTATAATGACTCGGGTGAAATGCGTTTAGCAGAGTGACGGGAGAAGAAACGCCAGGAAAACAGAGAGAAAGGAGAGGAGGTGGGAATGAAAAACCTGCTCCAATGGATATGGGAGGCTGAGTGCTGTCACAAAGACACTCAAAACAAATGTGTGTGTGTGTGTGTGTGTGTGTTGGGAATATGGTATATAATAGACATGTAACAGAGTCCCTTCTTACAGCCAACCTACAAAAGACATGAACGGCCCACAGCTTAGAGCAGAATAATTTGTTTCGTGTGACATTAAGGCCACTCTTTATTAGTTGTGTGTATACACTGTCCAATGAAATGCTTACTTGCAGGATCCTTCTCGACAATGCAACAACAATAAGAAATAATAAAATATAATAATATGAACATTAAAGAAATGGCTCAGTAGAATAAAATAAACATTTTAGCATCAGTATATTCCTTGCATACGGATGTGCTGATGTACTGGACTGTCACCCAAGAGCAATGTCAACATTAAACACCCAAAACCTCACGCAGAGGGCAGAAATATAACACAAATACTGAACACTGCTAAACAAATCATGGCTCCAACAGCACTAATGATCCCCAGCTCTGCTCCCTTCATTAGGTGGAATGGATGGAGCGCTAGGAGCTGTGTATGCAGATTTAACCCAGTGTGTCTGACCAATAGAAGAGAAGGAGTTACTACCAGTGTCATGCAGTAGAAGAGGAACGGTGGGACACACCACGAGGGGGAAGAGGATTCCCAATGTCAAATAAAAGCCTGAACACACCCCAGTGGAGAGAGAGCTCCTTAGCCAGTGGTAATACAACAAGTAATACATCATCTGTCTCTGTATAGGGCCTATTAACCAGTTTAAAATATAGATATTTATATTTAGGCTACTAGTACGAGTCAACAGCCTGATGTCAGTGCTTCTCTACAAGACGCCATTTTAGGAGAAGGGAATGCACAGTGTACGTCCTTGCATAGTGGGATGTACACCAAGCCAACCATAGGACTACCTCTCCTCACATATAATTGATCCATATTTATCCCCCCCCACCGCCCCAACACACACAGAATCCAAAACATTTATCTGATTATTTTCCCAAACTATCAGTATTAGTGAGTGATTGTGTCGGTGGCTCTGACAGGCCCGGTATTGGCACGACATATATCATATAATAATAATATATGCTATTTAGCAGACGCTTTTATTCAAAGTGACTTACAGTCATGCGTGCATACATTTTACGTACGGGTGCTCCCGGGCAGCAGCTCTGAGGGTGATGCATTGTGACAGCTCTCAGCTCATAATAACAACAACACACTGACTGTCATGGCGGCTGTGTCGCTGGAGCAACAAGTCCAATTTCACCCCTCTATCTCTCCCTCGCTCTCTTTTCCATCTCTTTCTCTGCGTCTCCCTCCCTACCTCCATCACAGACTAATGTGATTACACTGGCATCAAAACAATTTGGTCTTTAATTACAACGAGACACATCGAGACGAGAGCCATGAGCAGCCTTTCTCACAGGGACCAAGTGGCATGAGTCATGACCAATGCAAGAGAAAAAACATGATGGGATTATGTGATTGCTACCAGACAGACAATCTCATAAATTGAAGTGGTGGCGAAGCCGTCTTAAATGCCAGGGATGGTACAGTGGAGGGGGGGGGGGTAATTTCAGGGGTGATCCTTCAGAGAAAGGTTGGCTGAAGAATAACAGCTCTATTGGGATTTGTGTTAGTTAGCTAACAGCTCTCCTTCAGCTTTCAGACTCTACGATATCAACTCGCCATGGCTGATTATGAATATTGTATGTGGATTAAGTGAAACTCTCTGAAGACAAATAAATTAATGTATATGTGATGACAGCAATGTGCCTGCAGGCCGAATTCTGAAACAAGAGCTCATTACAACCTGCTGCACTAAGGCTCTGGTTAACATGTCCTACTGAAGGACTGACTGTATCCATCCATACAGGGTGAATGAGGGCAGATAATAGTATGACATCTGGATGCTGACTCAATCTGACTCCAACTGGGTGTAATTTCCTCTCTATTTTTCAACCTATGTGGACTGGAGGTGCATCATGCACTTCAGCCAACTGGTGAGCTGGTTCTGCCAGGGTCAAGGACTGCCAGGGTCAAGGACTGCCAGGGTCAAGGACAACCCGGGTCAAGGACTGCCAGGGCAAAGGACTACCCGGGTCAAGGACTGCCAGGGCAAAGGACTACCCGGGTCAAGGACAACCCGGGTCAAGGACTGCCAGGGTCAAGGACTGCCAGGGTCAAGGACTACCCGGGTCAAGGACTGCCAGGGTCAAGGACTGCCAGGGTCAAGGACTGCTAGGGTCAGAACTACCAGGGCCAAGGACTGCTAGGGTCAGGGACTGCTAGGGTCAGAAGTACCAGGGTCAAGGACTGCTAGGGTTAGAACTACCAGGGTCTAGGACTGCTAGGGTCAAGGACTGCTAAGGTCAGGACTACCAGGGTCAAGGACTGCTAGGGTCAAGGACTGCTAGGGTCAGAACTACCAGGGTCAAGGACTGCTAGGGTCAAGGACTGCTAGGGTCAGAACTACCAGGGTCAAGGACTGCTAGGGTCAGAACTACCAGGGTCAGGGTGAGTGTTGAGAGGTGAGAGCACAGTATATCACCCTACAGGAAGAGGTAAAAAGGAGAAAGAAAGAGAGAGATACTGGAGGGAGAGGTGGACAGAGAGGGGGGAGAGGCAGACAGACAGAGATAGAGAAAGACAGTGAAAGAAAGAAAAGTGAAAAGAGAAAGTGGTCTAATCTGGTGAATAATAGTAACAGGACAGCTGACGTCATCCCACTAGCCTAGGGCTAAAAAGACCTATATATTTCAGCCACTACCTCTAATCAGCTGCAACCAGCAAGCCTTCACCTTTCATTCCCCTCCACTTTTAACACCAAAACCATTGAGCTTCATTACAGAAGCTGGCTCACGTTTATAGCTTCTCAGTTAGATCTATGCATCGTCCTTGAGACTAGCTGTGGATGTCACCAGTCTCTGTGGATGTTTTCAGCCCCAGTAGGGTGTCTCCTCTCTGGGTTCTTTGAAGGAGCTGGGGGTCGATGCGTGGAGGGTAATGGATGCTGGGGGAGTACAGGGCAAACATAGACAGACAGACTGCAGGTGGCTCCCTGACTCCACTCATACACATAGGTGTGTTTGTGTCTCCACATGCAGGTTTACTGTAGATGTCCTTTTGTGTCACAGAATGTGAGCATCAAAGCAGGCCCCTGCTGTTTATTTATAAGATGTGGTGAGATAAGCATGTTTGTCAGCAGAATAATGTCTTCATCCATACATTTCTGTATATTCTGTAAAGCTGTTGTATGTTGCCTATGAAATACGCATGCTTACTGATGTCTGTCTACTGCACACTCCACACTCCCCAAAAATATCCAGCATTTCTTCTCTACACTCTACTGAGTCTCTCACCTACAACTCCATCTTAAAGCCTGTTGAGTTATCTGTTTTGTCCACGCTGCTGTATGTAGGTCACCGAGCAGCAACGGTCCATCAATTCTACTGTCCTACTTAGAAAGACACACACACAGACATACATACATGAAAGCGCGCGCGCACACACACCCTGTGCGTTGGAGAAATTGGGATTTTTCAGTCAAGTTCTCCTACCCCACCTCTCCCCGTAACGGGTTTCCTCCGTTCTCGACTTCATAGAACAACAATAAATAAATCCAGCAGAGTGAGTCAGGAAAACTAAGTTAGAGCGATAAGAGGAAGAAGAAACTCATATAAACAAAACCAAGTTAAAGCAGTTAAAAGTAGCCTGGATGTTATCAGTACAGAGCCCTTGGAATAAGTTTGCCTGTTCTTGTTGGGCTCCAACTTTAGTTGAAATTAATCAGCCTTAGTCTCAGACACAAAGCCCTGCATGCTAATGAGCCTGCATATGGTAATGCTGATACAGCCCACTTCTGTCAAATTAAATAATAACATCTTTAAAAGAACAGGAAAAATCCATCAAATGGCCCAATCACTGTCAGGCATCCATTATGTGTTTGGCACGTCAGAGGAATGGGTTCTTGGGGTGCAACACAGTCTTTCTGGTGCGATACCAACAACAAAAGGCAGGCATCTAGCAACAAAACGCCCCCCCGCCCAAGCTAACCATAAAATAGGGTAACATACTTAACATAGTCATAATTCTGCACTCAATTTAAAATAATGTTTTGTGACATATAGTATTTTAGTTTGTGACTTAATCATTTTAGTATGCTCTTTAATATCGTATTGCATTAGAACTCAAATCATATTTTAAAAACATACAATATATTTGGTAAGTAGAATTAAAAGTGCTTTGGGCAACCTATTTACAACTCATTTAAAGCATAATTACAGGATATTTACAGCATTATGTACAGATATGCCTTCAGAGAAAACTAATCTGATTAAATGTAATTGGGCCACTTGCTACTACTGTGTCCAGATTGTTTCTGTACTGTAGCACCTACAGTATATACTGTTTGGTATTTTCCAAAACAAGGAAGGAAGTCATTGTAAATAAGAATTTGTTCTTAACTGACTTGCCTAGTTAAATAAAGGTTAAATTAAAAATATATAAAAAAACAGGCGAAGCACGAGGAGAACAAGGTCAGTGTGTGACTGTTGAAGAGAGCATGGCACACCATCAGCCAGGGAGAGCTACAGTACCCATCAGTACGTTACCAAACCTAACACATTGGAGTACACAGTATTAATGCAATTTGCATTTAGTTAGAATACAGTAGGTGCAACCTACACACACAGATTCTAGGTGCACTACATTTTGGTTATATTGCACCTCCATAATGAAGGGAGATGTCTCTTAAACATTGGCAACCCCCCAACTGACCCTCACTCAGCACCCCAGAGATGCATATACAATCCCACACGGAGGAAGACTAGGGATGTCCATGTGTGTGTGTGTGTGTGTGTGTGTGCGCGCGCGTGCGTGCTTGCGGGTCATTTGAATATGTTGCACATCATTTTCACAGTTCCTGGGCTAATTGGAAATGTTATTAAGTAAAACATAATTAGCTGTATAATCAAATGTTAAAATGTACATTGTGGAGCCATTGCAGCACATCACAAAGTCTTTTAAGCACTGGGTTTGGGGCAGTGCCAAGACAAATTAGTAAAAAATGTCAAAAGAAAAAGCATGGCTGTGTTGCGTACCGTGGCTGCTCTGCTGTTTAGCTCCCTTTCTTTGTGTGTCTTGTTTATTCTGTGAGCTTGTCTCATTTCTTCTCTCATAAGGGCCTGTATTCATCTCGGTCAAGATTTAAGAGCATTGTCTTAAATCGGCACATCCGCCTCAGAAAGCCCCAGCCAAAACCAGGCATTAGCCAGACGCTAAAAGACTGGAAAAGCTGTCATTCAGGAACGTTTGGAGAGGGCGGCAATTTGTGTTTCTGCGAGTAATGCGGGTTTATGAGATCTGCATAATTAAAACGTATGGCAGAGAGGGAGAGAGATTCCCACTGCAGAACACATGCAGGGAGCTGAATTCAGTCCTGAACATCGGTGATTATAAAGAGAGCTTCAGACTTCCAGAGAAGGAGCCTTCGTCTTTAGAGCTGGTTGACCAGAATCAAGGTTATACAGTGGGGGGAAAAAAGTATTTAGTCAGCCACCAATTGTGCAAGTTCTCCCACTTAAAAAGATGAGAGAGGCCTGTAATTTTCATCATAGGTACACTTCAACTATGACAGACAAAATGAGAGATAAAAAATCCAGAAAATCACATTGTAGGATTTTTTATGAATTTATTTGCAAATTATGGTGGAAAATAAGTATTTGGTCACCTACAAACAAGCAAGATTTCTGGTTCTCACAGACCTGTAACTTCTTCTTTAAGAGGCTCCTCTGTCCTCCACTCGTTACCTGTATTAATGGCACCTGTTTGAACTTGTTATCAGTATAAAAGACACCTGTCCACAACATCAAACAGTCACACTCCAAACTCCACTATGGCCAAGACCAAAGAGCTGACTAAGGACACCAGAAACTTAGTAGTCCAAGATGGCGTAGCAGTAAGTCGTCCTGTCGTATCGTCTCTCTGTAAATATCGTCTCTTTTTCGTTTCGTTTTAGATATTTTTCTTCGCATATCTTTAAAAACATTTTGCTAAACCTAAGCTTCCAAATACTCTCCTGCAACCCGCCTCACCCAATGTAGCTACTTTTCCTAAAGTATTTATATTTACTTCGGAACCGGAACCCCTCAACTGAAGCTAACCACCAGCTATGCTAGCGGTCTTCGGCTAACCGGTCATCAGCTAACCTTTAGCTCGGAAAGCTCTCGCCAGTTCGAACAACGCGACGCTAACCAGAGCATAACGGACGTATTTATTTTTTATCCCCGGATTCCCACCGTACACGGAACATTTTTCAGCTGGATCTTCACAACTAGCTATCGAGCTAAACCGCAACCCTGGTCGATTACTCCTGGCTAGCGTTTCCACCCACGTAGCTTGAAGCTAACCCGGCCAGACCTCCTGTGCTCCTAGCATACTCCTGGGCTACAATACCCGGACTCACGACCGGTCTATCGATGTCACTGCATTAAGAGGAATAGACAGACTCACCCCACCGCGACGTCCTCCAAAGGCTAACTCTCTAGCCCTCGCTATCTCCTTGCTTGCTAATTCGGCATGCTAACTGCTAGCTTGTTTAACCCAGGTCCGCTAACTACTACCTTGTTTACCCCGGCCTGCTAATCTGTTAGCTTGTTAGCACAGGCCTGCTAACCGTCTGCATCGCCGCGTCCCAAACACGCAGTGGCCCATATGTACTTTCTATCTCTTCCCGATTTAAAAAAATTTGTTTATACCTTCCGGAAACCTGCCTCACCCAATGTGATACGGAATCGCTATTATTTTTTATTTTTAGAACACACTCAAGAACCTCCAGAAGCTAACCAGCTAACTAGCTACAAGCTATTTAGTCATTGTTAGTTTCTTAACCTGGATAACACTCGCCAGTCCAGCCCCCCTGCCCCATCCACCGCTGCCCCTGGACTGATCACTTGGCTACATAGCTGATGCACGCTGGACTGTCCATTAATCACGGTACTCCATTCTGCTTGTTTGTTTTATCTGTCGGCCCCGTTGCCTAGTCAATGCCATTTTACCTGCTGTTGTTATGCTAGCTGATTAGCTGTTGTCTCACCCACTGTTTTAGCTAGCTTTCCGAATTCAACACCTGTGATTACTGTATGCCTCGCTGTATGTCTCTCTCAAATGTCAATATGCCTTGTATACTGTTGCTCAGGTTAGTTATCATTGTTTTAGTTCACAATGGAGCCCCTAGTCCCACTCCTCATACCCCTGATACCTCCTTTGTCCCACCTCCCACATATGCGGTGACCTCACCCATTACAACCAGCATGTCCAGAGATAAAACCTCTCTCATCATCACCCAGTGTCTGGGCTTACCTCCGCCATACCCGCACCCCACCATACCCCTGTCTGCGCATTATGCCCTGAATATATTCTACCATGCCCAGAAACCTGCTCCTCTTATTCTCTGTCCCCAACGCTCTAGGCGACCAGTTTTGATAGCCTTTAGCCGCACCCTCATACTACTCCTTCTCTGTTCCGCGGGTGATGTGGAGGTAAACCCAGGCCCTGCATGTCCCCAGGCACCCTCATTTGTTGACTTCTGTGATCGAAAAAGCCTTGGTTTCATGCATGTCAACATCAGAAGCCTCCTCCCTAAGTTTGTTTTACTCACTGCTTTAGCACACTCTGCTAACCCTGATGTCCTTGCCGTGTCTGAATCCTGGCTCAGGAAGGCCACCAAAAATTCAGAGATTTCCATACCCAACTATAACATCTTCCGTCAAGATAGAACTGCCAAAGGGGAGGAGTTGCAGTCTACTGCAGAGATAGCCTGCAAAGTAATGTCATACTTTCCAGGTCCATACCCAAACAGTTCGAACTACTAATTCTGAAAATTACTCTCTCTAGAAATAAGTCTCTCACTGTTGCCGCCTGCTACCGAACCCCCTCAGCTCCCAGCTGTGCCCTGGACACCATTTGTGAACTGATTGCCCCCCATCTAGCTTCAGAGTTTGTTCTGTTAGGTGACCTAAACTGGGATATGCTTAACACCCCGGCAGTCCTACAATCTAAGCTAGATGCCCTCAATCTCACACAAATCATCAAGGAACCCACCAGGTACAACCCTAACTCTGTAAGCAAGGGCACCCTCATAGACGTCATCCTGACCAACTGGCCCTCCAAATACACCTCCGCTGTCTTCAACCAGGATCTCAGCGACCACTGCCTCATTGCCTGTATCCGCTACGGTGCCGCAGTCAAACGACCACCCCTCATCACTGTCCAATGCTCCCTAAAACACTTCTGTGAGCAGGCCTTTCTAATCGACCTGGCCCGGGTATCCTGGAAGGACATTGACCTCATCCCGTCAGTTGAGGATGCCTGGTCATTCTTTAAGAGTAACTTCCTCACCATTTTAGATAAGCATGCTCCGTTCAAAAAATGCAGAACTAAGAACAGATACAGCCCTTGGTTCACTCCAGACCTGACTGCCCTCGACCAGCACAAAAACATCCTGTAGCGGACTGCAATAGCATCGAACAGTCCCCGCGATATGCAACTGTTCAGGGAAGTCAGGAACCAATACACGCAGTCAGTCAGGAAAGCTAAGGCCAGCTTCTTCAGGCAGAAGTTTGCATCCTGTAGCTCCAACTCCAAAAAGTTCTGGGACACTGTGAAGTCCATGGAGAACAAGAGCACCTCCTCCCAGCTGCCCACTGCACTGAGGCTAGGGAACACGGTCACCACCGACAAATCCATGATTATCGAAAACTTCAACAAGCATTTCTCAACGGCTGGCCTTGCCTTCCGCCTGGCTACTCCTACCTCGGCCAACAGCTCCGGCCCCCCCCGCAGCTCCTCGCCCAAGCCTCTCCAGGTTCTCCTTTACCCAAATCCAGATAGCAGATGTTCTGAAAGAGCTGCAAAACCTGGACCCGTATAAATCAGCTGGGCTTGACAATCTGGACCCTCTATTTCTGAAACTATCCGCCGCCATTGTCGCAACCCCTATTACCAGCCTGTTCAACCTCTCTTTCATATCGTCTGAGATCCCCAAGGATTGGAAAGCTGCCACAGTCATCCCCCTCTTCAAAGGGGGAGACACCCTGGACCCAAACTGTTACAGACCTATATCCATTCTGCCCTGCCTATCTAAGGTCTTCGAAAGCCAAGTCAACAAACAGGTCACTGACCATCTCGAATCCCACCGTACCTTCTCCGCTGTGCAATCTGGTTTCCGAGCCGGTCACGGGTGCACCTCAGCCACACTCAAGGTACTAAACGACATCATAACCGCCATCGATAAAAGACAGTACTGTGCAGCTGTCTTCATCGACCTTGCCAAGGCTTTCGACTCTGTCAATCACCATATTCTTATCGGCAGACTCAGTAGCCTCGGTTTTTCGGATGACTGCCTTGCCTGGTTCACCAATTACTTTGCAGATAGAGTTCAGTGTGTCAAATCGGAGGGCATGCTGTCCGGTCCTCTGGCAGTCTCTATGGGGGTGCCACAGGGTTCAATTCTCGGGCCGACTCTTTTCTCTGTATATATCAATGATGTTGCTCTTGCTGCGGGCGATTCCCTGATCCACCTCTACGCAGACGACACCATTCTATATACTTTCGGCCCGTCATTGGACACTGTGCTATCTAACCTCCAAACGAGCTTCAATGCCATCCATACAACACTCCTTCCGTGGCCTCCAACTGCTCTTAAACGCTAGTAAAACCAAATGCATGCTTTTCAACCGATCGCTGCCTGCACCCGCATGCCCGACTAGCATCACCACACTGGATGGTTCCGACCTTGAATATGTGGACACCTATAAGTACCTAGGTGTCTGGCTAGACTGCAAACTCTCCTTCCAGACCCATATCAAACATCTCCAATCGAAAATCAAATCAAGAGTCGGCTTTCTATTCCGCAACAAAGCCTCCTTCAGTCACGCTGCCAAGCTTACCCTAGTAAAACTGACTATCCTACCGATCCTCGACTTCGGCGATGTCATCTACAAAATTGCTTCCAACACTCTACTCAGCAAACTGGATGCAGTTTATCACAGTGCCATCCGTTTTGTCACTAAAGCACCTTATACTACCCACCACTGCGACTTGTATGCTCTAGTCGGCTGGCCCTCGCAACATATTCGTCGCCAGACCCACTGGCTCCAGGTCATCTACAAGGCCATGCTAGGTAAAGCTCCGCCTTATCTCAGTTCACTGGTCACGATGGCAACACCCATCCGTAGCACGCGCTCCAGCAGGTGTATCTCACTGATCATCCCTAAAGCCAACACCTCATTCGACCGCCTTCGTTCCAGTACTCTGCTGCCTGTGACTGGAACGAATTGCAAAAATCGCTGAAGTTGGAGACTTTTATCTCCCTCACCAACTTCAAACATCTGCTATCTGAGCAGCTAACCGATCGCTGTAGCTGTACATAATCTTTAAGGAATACCTAGGATAGGATAAAGTAATCCTTCTCACCCCCCCCCCCCCTTAAAAGATTTAGATGCACTATTGTAAAGTGGCTGTTCCACTAGATGTCATAAGGTGAACGCACCAATTTGTAAGTCGCTCTGGATAAGAGCGTCTGCTAAATGACTTAAATGTAATGTAAATGTGGTAAACAGCCCACCCATTTTCACCTACCTCATCCTCACAGTTTTTAATTATTTACTTTTCTGCTCTTTTGCACACCAATATCTCAACCTGAACATGATCATCTGATCATTTATCACTCCAGTGTTAATCTGCAATATTGTAATTATTCGCCTACCTCCTCATGCCTTTTGCACACATTGTATATAGACTCCCCTTTTTTTTCTACTGTGTTATTGACTTGTTAATTGTTTACTCCATGTGTAACTCTGTTGTCTGTTCACACTGCTATGCTTTATCTTGGCCAGGTCGCAGTTGCAAATGAGAACTTGTTCTCAACTAGCCTACCTGGTTAAATAAAGGTGAAAAAAAACAAAAACAATTTTTTTTTGTAGACCTGCACCAGGCTGGGAAGACTGAATCTTCAATAGGTAAGCAGCTTGGTTTGAAGAAATCAACTGTGGGAGCAATTATTAGGAAATGGAAGACATACAAAACCACTGATAATCTGATATTTTGTCACGAAAAGATGCTCGACTATGCATATAATTGACAGCTTTGGAAAGAAAAAACTCTGACATTTCCAAAACTGCAAAGATATTATCTGTGAGTGCCCCAGAACTAATGCTACAGGTGAAACCAAGATGAAATTTCATACAGGAAATGGTCCAGATTTTGAATGCGCTGTGTTCCAATGTCTCCTTATATGGCTGTGAATGCGCCAGGAATGAGCCTGCACTTTCTGTCGTTTCCCCAAGGTGTCTGCAGCATTGTGACGTATTTGTAGGCATATCATTGGAAGATTGACCATAAGAGACTACATTTACCAGGTGTCCGCCCGGTGTCCTCCGTCGAAATTATTGCGTAATCGGGGCCTCCCGGGTGGCGCAGTGGTTAAGGGCGCTGTACTGCAGCGCCAGCTGTGCCATCAGAGTCCCTGGGTTCGCGCCCAGGCTCTGTCGTAACCGGCCGCGACCGGGATGTCCGTGGGGCGACGCACAATTGGCCTAGCGTCGCCCAGATTAGGGAGGGCTTGGTGGGTAGGGGTGTCCTTGTCTCATCGCGCACCAGCGACTCCTGTGTCGGGCTGGGCGCAGTGTGCGCTAGCCAAGGTGGCCAGGTGCACAGTGTTTCCTCCGGCGCATTGGTGCGGCTGGCTTCCGGGTTGGATGCGCACTGTGTTAAGAAGCAGTGCGGCTTGGTTGGGTTGTGTATCGGAGGACGCATTACTTTCAACCTTCGTCTCTCCCGAGCCCGTACGGGAGTTGTAGCGATGAGACAAGATAGTAGCTACTACAACAATTGGATACCACGAAATTGGGGAGAAAAAGGGGTAAAATTCAACAACAAAAAAAAGAAGAAAAAATAAATAAAAATAAATTATTGCGTAATCTCCAGCTCCATGCGCGTTTCCATTTTCTTCAGAGGAGAAAGTCAACTGCCACGAATGATTTATCATCGATATATATGTGAAAAACACCTTGAGGATTGATTCTAAACAACGTTTGCCATGTTTCTGTCGATATTATGGAGTTAATTTGGAAAAAAGTTTGCGTTGTAATGACTTAATTTTCGGGTTTTTTTCTTACCCAAACGTGATGAACAAAACGGAGCGATTTGTCCTACACAAATAATCTTTTTGGAAAAACTGAACATTTGCTATCTAACTGAGAGTCTCCTCATTGAAAACATCTGAAGTTCTTCAAAGGTAAATTATTTTATTTGAATGCTTTTCTTGTTTTTGTGAAAATGTTGCATGCTGAATGCTAGGCTTAATGCTATGCTAGCTATCAATACTCTTACACAAATGCTTGTTTAGCTATGGTTCAAAAGCATATTTTGAAAATCTGAGATGACAGTGTTGTTAACAAAAGGCTAAGCTTGAGAGCTAATATATTTATTTCATTTCATTTGCGATTTTCATGAATAGTTAACGTTGCGTTATGCTACTGAGCTTGCGGCTATAATTACACTCCTGAATACAGGTTTTTTTCGTAGCCAAACGTGATGAACAAAACGGAGCGATTTCTCCTACACAAATAATATTTTTGGAAAAACTGAACATTTGCTATCTAACTGAGAGTCTCCTCATTGAAAACATCTGAAGTTCTTCAAAGGTAAATTCTTTTATTTGAATGCTTTTCTTGTTTTTGTGAAAATGTTGCCTGCTGAATTCTAGGCTTAATGCTATGGTAGCTATCAATACTCTTACACAAATGCTTGTTTAGCTATGGTTCAAAAGCATATTTTGAAGATCTGAGATGACAGTGTTGTTAATAAAAGGCTAAGCTTGAGAGCAAATATATTTATTTCATTTCATTTGCGATTTTCATGAATAGTTAACGTTACGTTATGGTAATGAGCTTGAGGCTATAAATAGGATCCCGGATACGAGATTGCTCGTCGCAAGAGGTTAAACCAGTACATGTCCAGGCTCGTCTGAAGTTTGCTAGATAGCATTTGGATGATCCAGAAGAAGATTGGGAGAATGTCATATGGTCAGATGAAACCAAAATATAACGTTTTGGTAAAAACTCAACTCGTCGTGTTTGGAGGACAAAGAATGCGGAGTTGCATCCAAAGAACACCATACCTACTGTGAAGCATGGGGGTGGAAACATCATGCTTTGGGGCTGTTTTTCTGCAAAGGGACCAGGACGATTGATCCGTGTAAAGGAAAGAATGAATGGGGCCATGTATAGTGAGATTTTGAGTGAAAACCTCCTTCCATCAGCAAGGGCATTGAAGATGAAACGTGGCTGGGTCTTTCAGCATGACAATGATCCCAAACACACCGCCCGGGCAACGAAGGAGTGGCTTCGTAAGATGCATTTCAAGGTCCTGGAGTGGCCTAGCCAGTCTCCAGATCTCAACCCCATAGAAAATCTTTGGAGGGAGTTGAAAGTCCGTGTTGCCCAGCAACAGCCCCAAAACATCACTGCTCTAGAGGAGATCTGCATGGAGGAATGGGCCAAAATACCAGGAACAGTGTGTGAAAACCTTGTGAAGACTTACAGAAAACGTTTGACCTCTGTCATTGCCAACAAAGGGTATAAAACAAAGTATTGAGATAAACTTTTGTTATTGACCAAATACTTATTTTACATCATAATTTGCAAATAAATTCATTAAAAATCCTACAATGTGATTTTCTGGATGTTCTTCTCTCATTTTATCTGTCATAGTTGAAGTGTACCTATGATGAACATTACAGGCCTCTCTCATCTTTTTAAGTGGGAGAACTTGCACAATTGGTGGCTGACTAAATACTTTTTTGCCCCACTGTATATACCAAGCAAGACAATGACTACCCATTCTGAACATTTCTTTCTTATAAGTATTAATATAGTTTTAACATCACATAGTATTAACTATGTATTAACATGACATCTCTACTTTGACAGGCATATAGGTACTTTGTCTGACTGGATGTTCTGTACCGGGTGGAGCCATCCGATCCTACTTCAGTACAGAGAGGAGGCATACAGTACAGCATGTACTCTACACTCTCTCTACCACTTTCTCTCTCTTTCACTCAGAGGAACTCTGTTCTTCTGGCCTTTTCAGGTTTATTTTTCCCTCCTTTTAATTCACTCTTTATTGCTTGCAGAGAGCTCATTTCAATCTCAAAGCCGACATCTGTGGAGGCAAAGCGAGCTTTAAACGAGTGGAGTTAATCCTGTACCAAGAGGGATACTGAACAGAACAGCACAGGAGTTCTACACTACAAAAGGAGAGAGGGAGAGAAAGATGGAGAGAGTGTGAGAAAATGAGTGTTAAGAGTTTCCAGGAAAGGTCAGACAAAGTAGTGACCCAAAGAAAGACTGCATCTATAACACCCAAAGAAAGACTGCATCTATAACACCCAAAGAAAGACTGCATCTATAACACCCAAAGAAAGACTGCATCTATAACACCCAAAGAAAGACTGTGTTTATAACACCCAAAGAAAGACTGCATCTATAACGCCCAAAGAAAGACTGTGTCTATAACACTCAAAGAAAGACTGTGTTTATAACGCCCAAAGAAAGACTGTGTTTATAACGCCCAAAGAAAGACTGTGTCTATAACACCCAAAGAAAGACTGCATCTATAACGCCCAAAGAAAGACTGTGTCTATAACACCCAAAGAAAGACTGCATCTATAACACCCAGAGAAAGACTGTGTTTATAATGCCCAAAGAAAAACTACATCTATAACACCCAAAGAAAGACTGCATCTATAACACCCAGAGAAAGACTGTGTTTATAACACCCAAAGAAAGACTGCATCTATAACACCCAAAGAAAGACTGTGTTTATAACGCCCAAAGAAAGACTGCATCTATAACACCCAAAGAAAGACTGTGTTTATAACACCCAAAGAAAGACTGCATCTATAACGCCCAAAGAAAGACTGCGTCTATAACACCCAAAGAAAGACTGCGTCTATAACGCCCAAAGGCTACTAACAAACAAGGACACGAAGCAAAAAGATAAATAAATTCAGATTCGATGCATCTGCATAAAAAGACTAGACTGTTTTTGGCATGTGTTGCTGTGCTGAACATGAGCAGAGAGGATTGTTTTGTGTTGCCCGTAGCTCGTGGAGTTTCATCCCTATTTAATTGCCCTTTGAGCCGGGAACTGATCAATTCGATGGCAGGCTTCCTGACCACGAGTGTCAAGCTTTGAAGACATTCCTCCAGGGAGGGGAGGAGGGAAGGGAGGAGAGAGGAGGGGAAGCAAGAGGAGGGGAAGGAAGGGGAGGGGAGGAGGGGAGGGAGGAGAGAAGAAGTGAGAGGAGGGGAGGGAGGAGAGGACAGGAAGGGATGGAAGAGGTGGGGAGGAGGGGAGGGGAAGGCAGAGGAGGGGAGGAGGGGAGGGAGGGAGGAGAAGAAGGGAAGGAAGAGGAGGGGAGGGGAGGAGAGGAGGAGAGAGGAGGGGAAGGAAGAGGAGGGGAGGGAGGAGAGAGGAGGGAAAGGCAGAGGAGGGAAGGGAGGGTCTCTCTTCCGTTTAATTCATCTACAGGTTATTCAGATAGACCTACGCGGACGGGACTGAGAAGCCCGGAGAACTTCTTTCCTAAAACAATTTCTGCCCGGCTGCCGCTGTGATGGGGGTTATTACAGAGGCAATGAGATACAGCCAAGATATTTCCGGCCCGGCTGGGGTTGTTTTGGTGACCAGCAGCCCACAGCAGAGAATAATGACGTCTGAAGAAGAGGAGAGTGGCCAGCTGTTATCAGAGGTCAGAGCCCAGACGCAAGGCAACATGGGACAGACAGCATCCCTGCCCACCCGCCTGCCAAATAAATAACCTGTGTGATGGACCGGGCCTCCAAAACAATGCAGTGGGCTGGGGAGGGTTCTGGAGCGGCAGTCGGAAATGTTTCAGTTTCGTTCTGAAAGTGACTTTCACTTAAACTCCTTGGACAAGTTGAAGACGACAGGTCAGCATACACCTCTCAGTGAGAAGGTGCAGGCTCAGAGAGAAGAGGCAGGCTCAGTGAGAAGAGGCAGGCTCAGTGGAAAGGCTCAGTGGGAAGAGGCAGGCTCAGTGGAAAGGCTCAGTGGGAAGAGGCAGGCTCAGTGGAAAGGCTCAGTGAGAAGGGGCAGGCTCAGTGAGAAGAGGCAGGCTCAGTGGAAAGGCTCAGCGAGAAGAGGCAGGCTCAGTGAGAAGGGGCAGGCTCAGTGAGAAGAGGCAGGCTCAGTGAGAAGGTGCAGGCTCAGTGGGAAGAGGCAGGCTCAGTGAGAAGGTGCAGGCTCAGTGGGAAGAGGCAGGCTCAGTGGAAAGGCTCAGTGAGAAGGGGCAGGCTCAGTGAGAAGAGGCAGGCTCAGTGGAAAGGCTCAGTGAGAAGGGGCAGACTCAGTGAGAAGAGGCAGGCTCAGTGGAAAGGCTCAGTGAGAAGGGGCAGGCTCAGTGAGAAGAGGCAGGGTCAGTGAGAAGAGGCAGGCTCAGAGAGAAGAGGCAGGCTCAGTGAGAAGGGGCAGGCTCAGTGAGAAGAGGCAGGCTCAGTGGAAAGGCTCAGTGAGAAGGGGCAGGCTCAGTGAGAAGGGGCAGGCTCAGTGAGAAGAGGCAGGCTCAGTGAGAAGGGGCAGGCTCAGTGAGAAGAGGCAGGCTCAGTGGAAAGGCTCAGTGAGAAGGTGCAGGCTCAGAGAGAAGAGGCAGGCTCAGTGAGAAGGTGCAGGCTCAGTGGGAAGAGGCAGACTCAGTGGAAAGGCTCAGTGAGAAGGGGCAGGCTCAGTGAGAAGAGGCAGGCTCAGTGGAAAGGCTCAGTGAGAAGGGGCAGGCTCAGTGAGAAGGGGCAGGCTCAGTGAGAAGAGGCAGGCTCAGTGAGAAGGTGCAGGCTCAGTGGGAAGAGGCAGGCTCAGTGGAAAGGCTCAGTGAGAAGGGGCAGGCTCAGTGAGAAGAGGCAGGCTCAGTGAGAAGAGGCAGGCTCGGTGAGAAGGGGCAGGCTCAGTGAGAAGGGGCAGGCTCAGTGAGAAGGGGCAGGCTCAGTGAGAAGGGGCAGGCTAAGTGAGAAGGGGCAGGCTCAGTGAGAAGAGGCAGGCTCAATGAGAAGGGGCAGGCTCAATGAGAGGAGGCAGGCTCAGAGAGAAGAGGCAGGCTCGGTGAGAAGAGGCAGGCTCAATGAGAAGGGGCAGGCTCAATGAGAGGAGGCAGGCTCAGAGAGAAGAGGCAGGCTCAGTGAGAAGGGGCAGGCTCGGTGAGAAGGGGCAGGCTCAGTGAGAAAGGGCAGGCTCAGTGAGAAAGGGCAGGCTCAGTGAGAAGGGACAGGCTCAGTGAGAAGGGGCATGCTCAGTGAGAAGCGGCAGGCTCAATGAGAAGGTGCAGGCTCGGTGAGAAGAGGCACGCTCGGTGAAAAGAGGCAGGCTCAATGAGAAGGGGCAGGCTCAATGAGAGGAGGCAGGCTCAGAGAGAAGAGGCAGGCTCAGTGAGAAGAGGCAGGCTCAGAGAGAAGAGGCAGGCTCAATGAGAAGAGGCAGGCTCAGTGAGAAGAAGCAGGCTCAGAGAGAAGAAGCAGGCTCAGAGACAAGAGGCAGGCTCGGTGAGAAGGGGCAGGCTCAATGAGAAGGGGCAGGCTCGGTGAGGACAGGCTCAGAGAGAAGAAGCAGGCTCAGAGAGAAGAAGCAGGCTCAGAGAGAAGAAGCAGGCCCTGCTGATACCCACTGAGACCTCCAGCAGTCCAAGGTGAAATGTCCTGGCAGGGTGCTCCAGAGTTTAGACACTCAGACTAAAAATAGGGCGCCTCGCATCGATTTGCTGGGAGTGATGGAACCACCAGATGAGAAACAAGGGGGAAAATAGTCCTCTAGATCATCACTGGCTCCTGACTGGGGGGGTATCTGTTGTGTATCTCAAGTGTGTGTGGGTCCATGTATGATGTATAGATTCCTGTCTATGTACAGCATGGTAAACGTGTGTTAGTCAGCTATCAGAGATAGGAGAGTGCACACAGAGGAGAGGACTGAAAGGAGAGGACTGATAGGAGAGTGGTCCTGAATGGAGATGATAGCTGGAGAGAGGCAGAGTGGACATATTTAGCTGGAATACGGATAGACAGACACAATTACACGATGTGTAAGCAGAGGAGCCTATTGGAAGAGAGAGAGAGATTGTTTGAAAGAAAAATAGATTATGTGAGAGTGAAAGAGAGCTAGAGATGGGGGAGAGAGAGAGAAACTGTTAGAAAGAAAAATGTATTGTGTGAGAGCAAAAGAGAGATAGAGATGAGAGCGAGAGAAAGCAGAGGGGCCTTTGCTCTTTCCCACAGGTGTTCTGGCGGTGAGGCTGAAGTGCACCTTGGGTAACTAACACCTTCATTAATAAATGACCTCGTCATCTTCCTGCTCCTCCATTGTAATCATGGCCGTGTAATCCTCCCAACCAAGGTGCTTTTAACAAGGTGTAATGTAGTTGAAAGCCCAGGCATAATAATCACAGATAGTGCGGCGGCCAGAGTAATAGAATGTCCAGTATACATAATAAGCGAACGAGCTCTAATTCATCTCAGTACGCTGGCGAAGAAATTGCTTGTTGGAGATAGGGACGGAGACTGTAGACAGTGTAAAGGAGATGAGAGGGCAGGCTGCAAAAATACCTCAGCTCCTCGCATATCACTTAAAACAAACGCATACGTGCATGTGTGAGTGTATATGTAATACATAAGGTAAATCTAAACATATTCCCTCTTCAAAAGCATAAAACATGCCCAACTACAGACAGACAACCTCAGTCATCCATACAGTATGTGGATGGTTCCTTGTTGAGACATTCTCAGCGAAAGAGTTCAATACAGACACATCTGGCCAACCAACATGCCCTTGTCTTATCCTCTCAGAGACAACTAAATAACACATTTAGGAATAAATAGACACATATATGGTCATTTTCACATCAATCTTCGCTCACACGTCTAGCGCGAACTGCACAGCGGAAATGTCACTGACTGCCTGTCATTTTTATAATTTGATTCATACCTTGTCAGAAATCTCCTTATGGCTCACGGGCTGCCAAAGTCAAAAATCCACCAGAGCCATCCGCCTGAGGTTAACCAGATCCTTGTACATGTTCTCCCTACCATTTCCTTTAATAACACTTTAGGAAATGGAATTTTGCCGACCTTCCTCCCACCCTCATTTCTCTTAACCACAAATTCAGACGTCGAATGGAAATAAATATAGCCTAAACTCCATATCCAATTTATTTATAATATTATCAAATGTGGTTATTCTGGTTGTTTTCCTTCAGCTACAGTACTTACCATGACAGAGCCTATGGATTTGACTCTCTAAAACACAGCAGTAAAAAAAATAAGAAGAAAATAATAAATAAAGTAGCAGTCACAAAACACACAAAAAAAACACACCTTATCATTATCTGATTGAGATAGGACCCCCCCCCCCCATCTCTCTCTAAAGTGGGCCCTCCAACACTGAGATGTGTCAGAAGCAGCAGCCTCTCTCTCTCTCTCTCTCTCTCTCTCAGATCCTCCAATCACACCCGTTTGTGTGACATGGCTGCCTGCAGATGCCACATCCTATTTAGCAATCAATGAACAGCTCAACTAGAACAGAGCTGATTGGAGGGGGATGAAATCAAGTAGCATAGATACTCCATATATATGAGGGGCTTCGATGGTTGGATGACAGCTAGCTCTACATCTGGAGGGCTTTCAGAGCTAGAAAGTATGGCGCAGTATTCAAATCTAACCGAACTGAAAAAAATGTGTTCAGTTCTCATTCCCCTCCTTGTCAGACCCTCCAGGGCTGTGAAGTACCCCCGTCACTCTGATCTGGAACAAAGTGAGGAGGGATTTCAAGTTTTCAAGATATAAAGTAGTAACAGGTACTGTAGCAGGTCCTGGGGAAAGGCTGAGGGGCTGAGAGGCTGTTTTAAGATGTGCCTAGAGAAGTAGAGGGAGAATAGAGAGGAAGATTTGGTAGAATCAAGTGAAAGACAGGACACGCATTAACAGACAGACATGGTCCATTATGGACTTTGCTGTTTATTTGGCTATTGAAGCTCAACCCCTTTATGATGGTGACTCAGTGGATGTGTCCTGTGATGTCCTGATCTCAGAGATGCCCTTTGTCTCTTCACCCACTTAACAAGACCCTTGATTAACTACTACGCAAGTTAAGCTAATGACCAACCAATGGCCTCCGTTTCCATGGCTACCGCAGAGCTAATGTGTCCTGTGATGACCTGAGCTCAGAGATGCCTTTTGTCTCTTCACCCACTTAACAAGACCCTTGATTAACTACTATGCTAGTTATGCTAACAACCAACCGATGGCCTCTGTTTCCATGGCTACCGCAGAGCGTTGTCATCACTCAGCCTGAGCCTCTGTTAGTTAGGAAGTGATGGGGAGTGATCCACTCATCCCCTACTTCCCTGGTTCCAACGTTCTCCTCATCCTTCTGGGTTCTTTCCTCATTCTCTGCTTTATCTTGTATTTATATTTTCTAGACAGATTCTGTGGGGTTTTGTGTATTTATGAGGGGGCTTGATGTATTTCAAGGTAAACCAAATATATCATTTTCAGCATTATATTTAGATTCAGAAAACATCAAATGAGGTGTATAAATTCATGAAAAACATCTCCTTAAAGGAACATTTGCATAGACTTTGATTTATGGATTCCCCTTCCATCACAAATTGACCATGCAACGGATTTCAGAACTATTGTGAGGGATTTGTGTTTCACCTTCATTTTTGATGTCTTTCCATACAGGCATATCTCCTCAAACAGAAACATATTTTATTATGATGATATCCCGTAATCACCACAAATACAATTCCCTATCTCTAAAGCATATTTCTCAATGTAGCAGCTGAATGTTTTGTGGCTTCAAAAAATAATATAATAGACCCCCCCACCCCCTTCAAACATTTCATTTTGCAATCTTTTACATGAGGCGACTGTTCATTCATCTCACTCAGAAAGGAGAACATCAGCGGTATTAAGAGGAGGGGAGCCTCAATGTCTATCCAGAATGTGTGGGTGATCCTCCGGCTCATTGAAAGTGGCACAGAGAGAAAGCACGGCGAATACTATGAAGACTATTTCATATGAACAGAATGTCTCATTACTCACATTCGTACAGCCAGGTGGGTGCAAACAAAACAAACAAAGAAAAATATGCAAACACTGTATATGTGTGTAGGGCACATGTGCTGGCCCAGTGTCCACACACAGTGTTGATCAGTGCAGGGCAGGCCACACCAGGCCGGGCTGTGGCCAATGGCCTCCGATAAGGTTTTCACATTGGCATAGTTCTCTGGAGATAAAGGCAGGTCTGAAATTAAATGTGAAGGTTGAAAAAGCCCATTTTCCCCTCTACCCCCTTGAGCTTATCTGTCTGGAGCACGATGGGGAGAGACGAAAGTCCAGCTAGGCCTCTGTGCCTCGGTCTCTGTTCTCTCTCCCCTTTCAATCTCCCCATTGTGAGAAAGCACCTTTAACCTGGATGCTATCTGCAGAAGAATTACAATCCAGGTCCAGTCCAATCAAACCGTATTGCACTAAAGAGAATTTTTAAAAGCATTGAAAAATGACTTCCGTAGGATTTGTGAACTTAACTAGAGCCTTGTTGGATAGGACGTTCATTTAAAAATCATTCAATCGTGCAAATCAGGTAAGTTCATATCAAACCAATTCGTTTTTTTCCCCTCCGGGTCAAATCGATTACTTTAAAAAAATATTTTAAAAATTGAATTTGACCCCCTTTTTCTCCCCAATTTCGTGGTATCCAATTATTAGTAGTTACTATCTTGTCTCATCGCAACAACTCCCGTACGGGCTCGGGAGAGACGAAGGTTGAAAGTCATGCGTCCTCCGAAACACAACCCAACCAAGCCGCATTGCTTCTTAACCTCTTCAGTCGACCCTCTACTTTTTTGAACATTTTGTTAAAAATCGCGCAACATTTCAGCGCCCTGCTACTCATGCCAGGAATATAGTACGTTCATATGGTTAGAATGTGTGTATAGGAAACCCTCGGACGTTTTTAAAACTGGTTAAATCACGACTGTGGCTATTACATAACGTGCGTTACATCGGAAAGCGCAAGAAAACCTGATCACAGAAAATGGAAATAAATATCCTTGCGCCACTTCCAGCAATTGTTAACAGTGAGCCGAATTAGATAAGACCGAGCATTCAACTCCCACAGCATCCCCAATGTTGTCGAGTATCTTGTGAATTTAATCATCTTTGATTCTTGGTTGAACCGAAAGAGGGGCACCGCTTACCTCCGGTCTCCGCCCAGATCATTCCGGAAGAGCTCTCTCCTGAAATTTTTTCCAAGACGACAGCTAATGATATCTACATCGCCTACGGATGATTTTTATCGCTTATTAACGTTTACTAATACCTAAAGTAGCATTACAAACGTATTTCGAAGTGTTTTGTGAAAGTTTATCGTCTACTTTTTGAATTTTAAAAAATGACGTTACGTTGTGAAATCGCTGTTTTTTTCGTTTATCACACAGTCTACATATAACGATATCTTGGCTTTATATGGCCCGATTTAATCTAAATAAAGACCCAATAGTGTTTATGGGACATCTAGGAGTGCCAACAAAGAAGATGGTGAAAGGTAATGACTGTTTTCTATTTTATTGTGCGGTTTGTGTAACGCCGAAATGCTAATTATTTTGTTTACGTCCCCTGCTGTGCTTTTCTGTTGTAGTGTATTGGTGCATGCTATCAGATAATAGCTTCTCATGCTGTCGCCGAAAAGCATTTTAAAAATCTGACTTGTTGCCTGGATTCACAACGAGTGTAGCTTTAATTTGATACCCTGCATGTGTATTTTAATGAACTTTTGAGTTTTAACTAATACTATTAGCATTTAGCGTAGCGCATTTGCATTTCCAGAGCTCTAGTTGGGACGCAAGCGTCCCAGGTAGAGGTAAGAGGTTAACACAGCGCGCATCCAACCCGGAAGCCAGCCGCACCAATGTGTCGGAGGAAACACCGTGCACCTGGCGACCTTGGTTAGCGCGCACTGCGCCCAGCCCGCCACAGGAGTCGCTGGTGCGCGATGAGACACTCTCCCTTCTCACTTAGAGGAAATCCAGTGATTTTAACATTTATTTCACAAGAAGTGGTCGCAGCTTGATAAGGGGAGGTATTTTCAGCATTAAAACAGTGGCTTGGGAGATGTCACCGGTCCCAGGATATCCCTAAGAAATAACATTAACAATGAGTGAGTGAGTGAGTGAGTGAGTGAGTGAGTGAGTGAGTGAGTGAGTGAGTGAGTGAGAGAGAGAGAGAGAGAGAGAGAGAGAGAGAGAGAGAGAGAGAGAGAGAGAGAGAGGGACACTCAGACAGAGAAGATGTGGAGGAGAGGAACTTCAAGCCTATTAATTGATCTTCCTGAAGAGGCAGAAAGGAGCAAGGAGTTGGAAGGACCAGAGCAGGGCTGATGCCAGGACAGGACAGGCCAGGACAGAGGGATTTCTCTTCACTCCCCTTAGGGAGGAGATATATAAAGCACCTGTAATTAGATGTGTTGGAGAGAAACTGTATCAATACTTGGAATTCATGCCTGAGAGAGCGTGCTCCCGCCTGGGCCGCCGGCACCGCCGACATCGAGAGTCTATTCCTCCTTGTTCAAGAGAAGTGCTTATTTCAAGGTTGTGCCCGACAAGACATTCCTATCTGCAGGGCCTAAAGCATGTCGACGCAGAGCTGAGACAATGACCTTGTGTCGTTATATTCCTACAGTATCAAGAAAGGAAAGAGTGTGATTTGAGGGGAAAGGAACAGAAAGACAAAACAGCCATTCACAGCACTCCATTTACCTGCTGGCACTTGTAGTTGAAAAGGAAACCATAAAACACTGACTGAATGAACAATGTATAGCATTTATAATGAGAGGGAAAAACAGAGACGTAAACCGTAACAGTTACACTCATCAAGCAATTCGCTCTATATTATTACTGCAATTGTAATTAAAATAGAAGTGACTGCAAGCTGGGATACAGCTTCTGGTGGCACTGCCCCCCCTATCTTTGTCCTCTTATCAATTAGTGTTCCAATAATATGGCTCCCTTGTTGCAGGAGCCATTAGCATTTTGATTGAACATCTGAAACACAAAATGAGTGCTGTGCTGTGGTGTCTAATGTCAGAGGATTGTCTTCCAGTGTCTCTCCATTCACATCCACAGGGGCCTGTCTGTCACATTCATCTGACAAATCAACAGCAAAGGAAGGAAGGCGGGAGGCAGAGAGGGAGCCCCTGAGAGATGGAAGAAATGAAGACGCAAAAGAAGTGGAGGGATAGAGAAACCAGAGGGCAGAGGAGACGAAGGAGTGAAACGAGGGATGTGAGTGCACAGAGGGAGATGGAAGTAAATAGAGAAATAAAAGGATGGAGGGATGGAGAAACCAGAGGGCAGAGGAGACGAAGGAGTGAAATGAGGGATGTGAGTGCACAGAGGGAGATGGAAGTAAATAGAGAAATAAAAAGATGGAGGGATGGAGAAACCAGAGGGCAGAGGAGACGAAGGAGTGAAACGAGGGAAGTGAGTGCACAGAGGGAGATGGAAGTAAATAGAGAAATAAAAGGATGGAGGGATAGAGAAACCAGAGGGTAGAGGAGACGAAGGAGTGAAACGAGGGATGTGAGTGCGCAGAGGGAGATGGAAGTAAATAGAGAAATAAAAAGATGGAGGGATGGAGAAACCAGAGGGCAGAGGAGACGAAGGAGTGAAACGAGGGAAGTGAGTGCACAGAGGGAGATGGAAGTAAATAGAGAAATAAAAGGATGGAGGGATAGAGAAACCAGAGGGTAGAGGAGATGAAGGAGTGAAACGAGGGATGTGAGTGCGCAGAGGGAGATGGAAGTAAATAGAGAAATAAAAAGATGGAGGGATGGAGAAACCAGAGAGCAGAGGAGACGAAGGAGTGAAACGAGGGATGTGAGTGCACAGAGGGAGATGGAAGTAAATAGAGAAATAAAAGGATGGAGGGATGGAGAAACCAGAGGGCAGAGGAGACGAAGGAGTGAAACGAGGGATGTGAGTGCACAGAGGGAGATGGAAGTAAATAGAGAAATAAAAGGATGGAGGGATGGAGAAACCAGAGGGTAGAGGAGACGAAGGAGTGAAACGAGGGATGTGAGTGCGCAGAGGGAGATGGAAGTAAATAGAGAAATAAAAAGATGGAGGGATGGAGAAACCAGAGGGCAGAGGAGACGAAGGAGTGAAACGAGGGATGTGAGTGCACAGAGGGAGATGGAAGTAAATAGAGAAATAAAAGGATGGAGGGATGGAGAAACCAGAGGGTAGAGGAGACGAAGGAGTGAAACGAGGGATGTGAGTGCACAGAGGGAGATGGAAGTAAATAGAGAAATAAAAGGATGGAGGGATGGAGAAACCAGAGGGCAGAGGAGACGAAGGAGTGAAACGAGGGATGTGAGTGCACAGAGGGAGATGGAAGTAAATAGAGAAATAAAAGGATGGAGGGTAGGAGAAACCAGAGGGTAGAGGAGACGAAGGAGTGAAACGAGGGATGTGAGTGCACAGAGGGAGATGGAAGTAAATAGAGAAATAAAAGGATGGAGGGATGGAGAAACCAGAGGGCAGAGGAGACGAAGGAGTGAAACGAGGGATGTGAGTGCACAGAGGGAGATGGAAGTATATAGAGAAATAAAAGGACGGAGGGATGGAGAAACCAGAGGGCAGAGGAGACGAAGGAGTGAAACGAGGGATGTGAGTGCACAGAGGGAGATGGAAGTAAATAGAGAAATAAAAGGACGGAGGGATGGAGAAACCAGAGGGCAGAGGAGACGAAGGAGTGAAACGAGGGATGTGAGTGCACAGAGGGAGATGGAAGTAAATAGAGAAATAAAAAGATGGAGGGATGGAGAAACCAGAGGGTAGAGGAGACGAAGGAGTGAAACGAGGGATGTGAGTGCACAGAGGGAGATGGAAGTAAATAGAGAAATAAAAGGATGGAGGGATGGAGAAACCAGAGGGCAGAGGAGACGAAGGAGTGAAACGAGGGATGTGAGTGCACAGAGGGAGATGGAAGTAAATAGAGAAATAAAAGGATGGAGGGATGGAGAAACCAGAGGGTAGAGGAGACGAAGGAGTGAAACGAGGGATGTGAGTGCACAGAGGGAGATGGAAGTAAATAGAGAAATAAAAGGATGGAGGGATGGAGAAACCAGAGAGCAGAGGAGACGAAGGAGTGAAACGAGGGATGTGAGTGCACAGAGGGAGATGGAAGTAAATAGAGAAATAAAAGGATGGAGGGATGGAGAAACCAGAGGGCAGAGGAGACGAAGGAGTGAAACGAGGGATGTGAGTGCACAGAGGGAGATGGAAGTAAATAGAGAAATAAAAGGATGGAGGGATGGAGAAACCAGAGGGTAGAGGAGACGAAGGAGTGAAACGAGGGATGTGAGTGCACAGAGGGAGATGGAAGTAAATAGAGAAATAAAAGGATGGAGGGATGGAGAAACCAGAGGGTAGAGGAGACTAAGGAGTGAAACGAGGGATGTGAGTGCGCAGAGGGAGATGGAAGTAAATAGAGAAATAAAAAGATGGAGGGATGGAGAAACCAGAGGGTAGAGGAGACGAAGGAGTGAAACGAGGGATGTGAGTGCACAGAGGGAGATGGAAGTAAATAGAGAAATAAAAGGATGGAGGGATAGAGAAACCAGAGGACAGAGGAGACGAAGGAGTGAAACGAGGGATGTGAGTGCACAGAGGGAGATGGAAGTAAATAGAGAAATAAAAGGATGGAGGGATGGAGAAACCAGAGGGCAGAGGAGACGAAGGAGTGAAACGAGGGATGTGAGTGCACAGAGGGAGATGGAAGTAAATAGAGAAATAAAAGGATGGAGGGATGGAGAAACCAGAGGGTAGAGGAGACGAAGGAGTGAAACGAGGGATGTGAGTGCACAGAGGGAGATGGAAGTAAATAGAGAAATAAAAAGATGGAGGGATGGAGAGATGGAGCACAGAGAGAGAAATGAATAAACACTCAGTACAGGGAGAGACTAGGACACAACTAACGACCAGAAAATAGGGACCGAAATGGAGAATACCCCAGGAAGGATTCTGAAGAAACACACATTCGTCACACATAACCTAGCATATGCGGAGTCGCCAAAAAACGCTAACATCCAGTTTTCAGGGATAAATTATCTTCAACGTAACTTCCGTTTCCCCTAAAAAATGTGGGAACTCTGCTCAGGCATCTTTTTAGGCCTGCTACGTTAGGTTGAACATAACCCAGTGACTGACATGGGGTTGATACATTAAAGAGGCAACTGTGGCAACTGAATTCCCTAAAAAAAAAGGAAAGGTGTTTAAAGGCATATGCCGTTTGTCATCCAAATTGAAAGTGTAATCTATTAAAACATCTATCACACAGCAATTTAAAATGAATTACATGCGCGTAGAGGAGTTTCTTAGAAGTAATGGTATGCAGTGGCTGTAAGCAAGGTTGTGGGAGAGGTTGTAAAATCAGCTTGTGATGTGAGCCCTGCTTTGACACTACTCTTGAATGGAGGAAGCTGAGCACTCCCCTGCTCTCCGCTCCTCTGCTCTCCGCTCCTCTGCTCTCCGCTCCTCTACTCTCCGCTCCTCTGCTCTCCGCTCCTGCTCTCCTCTGCTCTTCACTCCCCTGCTCTCCGCTCTCCTCTGCTCTCCGCTCCTCTGCTCTTCACTCTCCTGCTCTCCGCTCCTCTGCTCTTCACTCCCCTGCTCTCCGCTCTCCTCTGCTCTTCACTCCCCTGCTCTCCGCTCCTCTGCTCTCCGCTCCTCTGCTCTCCTCTGCTCTCCTCTGCTCTTCACTCCCCTGCTCTCCGCTACTCTCTGCTCTCCGCTCCTCTGCTCTCCGCTCCTCTGCTCTCCGCTCCTCTGCTCTCCTCTGCTCTTCACTCCCCTGCTCTCCGCTCCTCTGCTCTCCTCTGCTCTTCACCCTGCTCTCCGCTCCCCTGCTCTCCGCTCCTCTGCTGCCTCCGCTCCTCTGCTCTCCGCTCCTCTGCTCTCCGCTCCTCTGCTCTTCACTCCCCCTGCTCTCCGCGCTCCTCTGCTCTCTCTGCTCTTCACTCCCCTGCTCTCCGCCTCCTCTGCTCTTCACTCCCTGCTCTCCGCTCCTCTGCTCTCCGCTCTCCTCTGCTCTCCGCTCCTCTGCTCTCCGCTCCTCTGCTCTTCACTCCCCTGCTCTCCGCTCCTCTGCTCTCCGCTCCTCTGCTCTCCTCTGCTCTCCTCTGCTCTTCACTCCCCTGCTCTCCGCTCCCCTCTGCTCTCCGCTCCTCTCCGCTCCTCTGCTCTCCTCTGCTCTTCACTCCCCTGCTCTCCGCTCCTCTGCTCTCCTCTGCTCTTCACTCCCCTGCTCTCCGCTCCTCTGCTCTCCTCTGCTCTTCACTCCCCTGCTCTCCGCTCTCCTCTGCTCTTCACTCCCCTGCTCTCCGCTCCTCTGCTCTCCGCTCTCCTCTGCTCTCCGCTCCTCTGCTCTCCGCTCCTCTGCTCTCCTCTGCTCTTCACTCCCCTGCTCTCCGCTCTTCTGCTCTCCTCTGCTCTTCACTCCCCTGCTCTCCGCTCTCCTCTGCTCTCCGCTCCTCTGCTCTCCGCTCCTCTGCTCTCCGCTCCTCTGCTCTCCTCTGCTCTTCACTCCCCTGCTCTCCGCTCCTCTGCTCTCCTCTGCTCTTCACTCCCCTGCTCTCCGCTCTCCCCTGCTCTCCGCTCCTCTGCTCTCCGCTCTCCTCTGCTCTCCGCTCCTCTGCTCTCCGCTCCTCTGCTCTTCACTCCCCTGCTCTCCGCTCCTCTGCTCTCCTCTGCTCTTCACTCCCCTGCTCTCCGCTCTCCTCTGCTCTTCACTCCCCTGCTCTCCGCTCCTCTGCTCTCCGCTCTCCTCTGCTCTCCGCTCCTCTGCTCTTCGCTCCTCTACTCTCTGCTCTCCGCTCCTCTGCTCTTCGCTCCTCTACTCTCTGCTCTCCGCTCCTCTACTCTCTGCTCTCCGCTCCTCTGCTCTCCGCTCCTCTACTCTCCGCTCCTCTACTCTCTGCTCTCCGCTCTCTGCTCTCCGCTCCTCTACTCTCTGCTCTCCGCTCCTCTGCTCTCTGCTCTCCGCTCCTCTACTCTCTGCTCCTCTACTCTCCGCTCCTCTGCTCTCCGCTCCTCTACTCTCTGCTCCGCTACTCTCTGCTCTCCGCTCCTCTACTCTCTGCTCTCCGCTCCTCTGCTCTCCGCTCCTCTACTCTCCGCTCCTCTGCTCTCCGCTCCTCTACTCTCCGCTCCTCTGCTCTCCGCTCCTCTGCTCTCCGCTCCTCTACTCTCCGCTCCTCTGCTCTCCGCTCCTCTGCTCTCCGCTCCTCTACTCTCTGCTCTCCGCTCCTCTACTCTCCGCTCCTCTGCTCTCCGCTCCTCTGCTCTCCGCTCCTCTACTCTCTGCTCTCCGCTCTCTGCTCTCCGCTCCTCTACTCTCTGCTCTCCGCTCCTCTGCTCTCTGCTCTCCGCTCCTCTACTCTCTGCTCTCCGCTCCTCTACTCTCTGCTCTCCGCTCCTCTGCTCTCCGCTCCTCTACTCTACTCTCCGCTCCTCTACTCTCTGCTCTCCGCTCCTCTACTCTCTGCTCTCCGCTCCTCTGCTCTCCGCTCCTCTGCTCTCCGCTCCTCTGCTCTCCGCTCCTCTACTCTCTGCTCTCCGCTCCTCTGCTCTCCGCTCCTCTACTCTCTGCTCTCCGCTCCTCTGCTCTCCGCTCCTCTGCTCTCCGCTCCTCTACTCTCCGCTCCTCTACTCTCTGCTCTCCGCTCCTCTGCTCTCCGCTCCTCTGCTCTCTGCTCTCCGCTCCTCTACTCTCTGCTCTCCGCTCCTCTGCTCTCCTCTCCTCTGCTCTCCGCTCCTCTACTCTCCGCTCCTCTGCTCTCCGCTCCTCTACTCTCTGCTCTCCGCTCCTCTGCTCTCCGCTCCTCTGCTCTCCGCTCCTCTACTCTCTGCTGTCCGCTCCTCTGCTCTCCGCTCTCCGCTCCTCTGCTCTCCGCTCCTCTGCTCTCCGCTCCTCTACTCTCTGCTCTCCGCTCCTCTACTCTCCGCTCCTCTGCTCTCCGCTCCTCTGCTCTCCGCTCCTCTACTCTCTGCTCTCCGCTCCTCTACTCTCTGCTCTCCGCTCCTCTGCTCTCCGCTCCTCTGCTCTCCGCTCCTCCGCTCTCCGCTCCTCCGCTCTCCGCTCCTCTGCTCTCCGCTCCTCTGCTCTCCGCTCCTCTACTCTCTGCTCTCCGCTCCTCTGCTCTCCGCTCCTCTGCTCTCCGCTCCTCTACTCTCCGCTCTCCGCTCCTCTACTCTCCGCTCCTCTGCTCTCCGCTCCTCTGCTCTCCGCTCCTCTGCTCTCCGCTCCTCTACTCTCCGCTTCTCTGCTCTCCGCTCCTCTGCTCTCCGCTCCTCTACTCTCTGCTCTCCGCTCCTCTGCTCTCCGCTCCTCTGCTCTCCTCTCCTCTGCTCACAGTAAAGTTCTCCAGTCTGAGGTGCCCAATTCTACCCTACGCCTCCTCTGACTGACTGACAGACATGCTAGCAAAGGTACACGGTGAAACGCAGCCAACACTTCAAGACTTTCAAAGAATCAGTGCAACCATCCCCCGTCTATATCTTCATTTATATTCTGGTGTAAAATCAAAGCTTCGCTCTGTTGTTGCCGTTCCTCAGAAGTGTGCTCTTAGTTATATTCAGTTTTTTTTTGTTCACCTTTATTTAACCAGGTAGGCAACTGCGACCTGGCCAAGATAAAGGATAGCAATTCGACACATACAACAACACAGAGTTACACACGGAATAAACAAAACATAGTCAATAATACAGTAGAACAAAAGAAAACAAAAAGTCTATATACAGTGAGCGCAAATGAGGTAAGATAAGGGAGTTAAGGAAATAAATAGGTCATAGTGGCGAAGTAAATTACAATATAGCAATTAAACACTGGAATGGTAGATGTGCAGAAGATTAATGTGCAAGTAGAGATACTGTGGTGCAAAGTAGCAAGATAAATAAATAAATACAGTATGGGGATGAGGTAGGTAGATAGATGGGCTGTTTACAGATGGGCTATGTACAGGTGCAGTGACCTGTGAGCTGCTCTGACAGCTGGCGTTTAAAGCTAGTGAGGAAGATATGAGTCTCCAGCTTCAGAGATTTTTGCAGTTCGTTCCAGTCATTAGCAGCAGAGAACTGGAAGGAAAGACAACCAAAGGAGGAATTGGCTTTGGGGGTGACCAGTGAGATATACCTGCTGGAGCACGTGCTACGAGTAGGTGCTGCTATGGTGACCAGTGAGCTGAGATAAGGCGGGGCTTTACCTAGCAGAGACTTGTAGATAACCTGTAGCCAGTGGGTTGGCATCGAGTATGAAGCAAGGGCCAACCAACGAGAGCGTACAGGTTGCAATGGTGGGTAGTGTATGGGGCTTTGGTGACAAAACGGATGGCACTGTGATAGACTGCATCCAGTTTGTTGAGTAGAGTGTTGGAGGCAATTTTATAGATGACATCACCGAAGTCGAGGATCGGTAGGATGGTCAGTTTTACGAGAGTATGTTTGGCAGCATGAGTGAAGGATGCTTTGTTGCGATATAGGAGGCCGATTCTAGAGTTAATTTTGGATTGGAGATGCCAGACACCTAGATATTTGTAGATGTCCATGTATTCTAAGTCAGAGCCGTCCAGAGTAGTGATGTTGGACGAACGAGCAGGTCAGTGATCGGTTGAATAGCATGATTTTAGTTTTACTTGCATTTAAGAGCAGTTGGAGGTCACGGAAGGAGAGTTGTATGGCATTGAAGCTCGTCTGGAGGTTAGTTAACCTTTTTGGGATAGGGGGCAGCATTTTCACTTTTGGATGAATAGCGTGGCCAGAGTGAACTGCCTCCTACTCTGTCCTAGATGCTAATATATGCATATTATTATTAGTATTGGATAGAAAACACTCTGAAGTTTCTAAAACTGTTTGAATGATGTCTGTGAGTATAACAGAACTCATATGGCAGGTGAAAACCTGAGAAAAATCCAACCAGGAAGTGGGACATCTGAGGTTTTTAGTTTTTCAAAGCTTGGCCATACCGAATACACATTGAGATATGGATAAGGTTGCACTTCCTAGGGCTTCCACTAGATGTCAACCGTCTTTAGAAACTGGTTAGAGGATTCTATTATAAAGGAGGGGCTCAAGAGACCTCTTTGAATCAGTGGTCTGGCAGAGAGCCTTGGTCTCATGACGCGCGCTCCCGACAGAGTTACTTCTCGTTCCAGTGCTTTTCTGAAGAGAAAGGAATTCTCCAGTTGGAACATTATTGATGTTTTATGTTAAAAACATCCTAAAGATTGATTCCATACATCGTTTGACATGTTTCTAAAGGACTGTAACAGAACTTTTTGAGTTTTTGTGTGGATGAAATGCTCGCTCCTCATGAAGACGGATCACTGGGCTGAACACGCTAACAACAAGTGGCTATTTGGACATAAATGATGGAACTTTATGGAGCAAATCAGTCATTTATTGTTGAACTGGGATTCCTGGGAGTGCATTCTGATGAAGATCATCAAAGGTAAGTGAATATTTATGGTGTTGTTTCTAACTTTGTTGATTCCAAAATGGCGGATATTCCTCTGGCTGTTTTGGGTTCTGAGCGCCGTTCTCAGATTATGCTTTTTCCGTAAAGTTTTAAAAAAATCTGACACAGTGATTAATGAGAAGTCACCGGATGTTTTGGAATCAAAACATTACTGCACGTAAGGCGCCAATGTAAACTGAAATTTCTGGATATAAATATGCACATTATCGAACAAAACAAAAATGTCCAATGAGTGTCATCTGATGAAGATCATCAAAGGTTAGTGATAATTTTATCTATATTTCTGCTTTTTGTGACTCCTATCTTTGTCTGGAAAAATGGCTGTGTGTTTTTTCGACTTGGCGGTGATCTAACATAATCATATGTTGTGCTTTAGCTGTAAAGCATTTTTGAAATTGGACACGATGGGTAGATTAACAAGATGGTTTATCTTTCATTTGCTGTATTGGACTTAATGTGTGAAAGTTACGTATTTCCCAAAAATATTTTTGAATTTCGCACACTGCCTTTTCAGTGGAATGTTGTCGCGGGGTTCCGCCTGCGCTAGAAAGGTTAACACAGTGTCCAAAAAGGGGCCAGAAGTATACAGAATGGTGTCGTCTGCATAGAGGTGTATCAGAGAATCACCAGCAGCAAGAGCAACATCATTGATGTATACAGAGAAGAGAGTCGGCCCGAGGATTGAACCCTGTGGCACCCCCATACACACTGCCAAAGGTCTGGACAACAGGCCCTCCGATTTTTATTTTATTTATTTATTTTTATTTCACCTTTATTTAACCAGGTAGGCAAGTTGAGAACAAGTTCTCATTTACAATTGCGACCTGGCCAAGATAAAGCAAAGCAGTTCGACACATACAACGACACAGAGTTACACATGGAGTAAAACAAACATACAGTCAATAATACAGTATAAACAAGTCTATATACAATGTGAGCAAATTAGGTGAGAAGGGAGGTAAAGGCAAAAAAGGCCATGGTGGTAAAGTAAATACAATATAGCAAGTAAAACACTGGAATGGTAGTTTTGCAATGGAAGAATGTGCAAAGTAGAAATAAAAATAATGGGGTGCAAAGGAGCAAAATAAATAAATAAATTAAATACAGTTGGGAAAGAGGTAGTTGTTTGGGCTAAATTATAGGTGGGCTATGTACAGGTGCAGTAATCTGTAAGATGCTCTGACAGTTGGTGCTTAAAGCTAGTGAGGGAGATAAGTGTTTCCAGTTTCAGAGATTTTTGTAGTTCGTTCCAGTCATTGGCAGCAGAGAACTGGAAGGAGAGGCGGCCAAAGAAAGAATTGGTTTTGGGGGTGACTAGAGAGATATACCTGCTGGAGCGTGTGCTACAGGTGGGAGATGCTATGGTGACCAGCGAGCTGAGATAAGGGGGACTTTACCTAGCAGGGTCTTGTAGATGACATGGAGCCAGTGGGTTTGGCGACGAGTATGAAGCGAGGGCCAGCCAACGAGAGCGTACAGGTCGCAATGGTGGGTAGTATATGGGGCTTTGGTGACAAAACGGATTGCACTGTGATAGACTGCATCCAATTTGTTGAGTAGTGTATTGGAGGCTATTTTGTAAATGACATCGCCAAAGTCGAGGATTGGTAGGATGGTCAGTTTTACAAGGGTATGTTTGGCAGCATGAGTGAAGGATGCTTTGTTGCGAAATAGGAAGCCAATTCTAGATTTAACTTTGGATTGGAGATGTTTGATATGGGTCTGGAAGGAGAGTTTACAGTCTAACCAGACACCTAAGTATTTGTAGTTGTCCACGTATTCTAAGTCAGAGCCGTCCAGAGTAGTGATGTTGGACAGGCGGGTAGGTGCAGGTAGCGATCGGTTGAAGAGCATGCATTTAGTTTTACTTGTATTTAAGAGCAATTGGAGGCCATAGAAGGAGAGTTGTATGGCATTGAAGCTTGCCTGGAGGGTTGTTAACACAGTGTCCAAAGAAGGGCCGGAAGTATACAGAATGGTGTCGTCTGCGTAGAGGTGGATCAGAGACTCACCAGCAGCAAGAGCGACCTCATTGATGTATACAGAGAAGAGAGTCGGTCCAAGAATTGAACCCTGTGGCACCCCCATAGAGACTGCCAGAGGTCCGGACAGCAGACCCTCCGATTTGACACACTGAACTCTATCAGAGAAGTAGTTGGTGAACCAGGCGAGGCAATCATTTGAGAAACCAAGATTTGACAAACTGAACTCTTGTCTGAGAAGTAGTTGGTAACAAAGAGTGAAGAGAAGAGAACAGAATGTGGTTCGAGAGGTAGGTTTTCTGGAAGGCAGATCGATTGGAGGATGGTGGTAAAAGGAGGGGCAATGTATAGGACAATGTACACCACCAGCCAAAAGTTTGGACACACCTCCTCATTGAAGGGATTTCTTTATTTTTACTATTTTCTACAATGTGGAATAATAGTGAAGACATCTGAACTATGAAATCATGCAGAAACCAAAAAAGTGTTAAACAAATCAAAATATATTTTAGATTTTAGATTCTTCAAGTAGCCACCATTTGCCTTGATGACAGCTTTGCACACTCTTGGCATTCTCTCAAACAGCTTCACCTGGAATGCTTTTCCAACAGTCTTGAAGGAGTCCCCATATATGCTGAGCACTTGTCTGCTTTTCCTTCCCTCTGCGGTCCAACTCATCACAAACCATCTCAATTGGGTTGAGGTCGGGTGATTGTGGAGGCCAGGTCATCTGATGCAGCACTCCATCAATCTCCTTATTGGTCAAATAGCCCTTACACAGACTGGAGGTGTGTTTTGGGTCATTGTCCTGTTGAAAAATAAATGATAGTGGGACTAAGCGCAAACCAGATTGGATGGCGTATCGCTGCAGAATGCTGTGGTAGCCATGCTGGTTAAATAAATCACTTGCAGTTTCACCAGCAAAGCACCCCCACACCATCACACATCCTCCTCCATGCTTCACGGTGGGAACCACACATGCGAAGATCATCCGTTCACCTACTCTGCGTCTCACAAAGGCGGTTGGAACCAAAAAATGACAAATTTGGACTCATCAGACCAAAGTACAGAATTCCAATGGTCTAATGTCCATTGCTCGTGTTTCTTGGCCCAAGCAAGTCTCTTCTTATTATTGGTGTCCTTAATTAAGTAGTGATTTCTATGCACCAATTCGACCATGAAGGCCTGATATACACTGTCTCCTCTGAACAGTTGTTGTTGAGATGTGTCTGTTACTTGAACTCCGTAAAGCATTTATTTGGGCTGCAATTTCTGAGGCTGGTAACTCTAATGAACTTATCCTCTGCAGCAAAGGTAACTCTGGGTCTTTCCTGTGGCGGTCCTCATGAGAGACAGTTTCATGATAGCGCTTGATGGTTTTTGCAACTGCACAAAGTCCTTGAAATTTTCCGTATGTATTGACTGACCTTCATGCCTTAAAGTAATGATGGAATGTCGTTTCTCTTTGCTTATTTGTTCTTGCCATAATACAAACTTGCAATTTTACCAAATAGGGTTATCTTCTGTAAACCCCACCTACTTGTCACAACACAACTGATTGGCTTAAATGCATTAAGGAAAGAAATTCAACAAATTAACAAGGCACACTTGTTAATTGAAATGCATTCCAGGTGACTACCTCATGAAGCTGGTTGAGATAAAGCCAAGAGTGTGCAAAGGGTGGCTACTTTGAAGAATCTCAAATATAAAATATATTTTGATTTGATTAACGCGTTTTTGGTTACAACATGATTCCATATGTGTTATTTCATTGTTTAGAAGTCTTCACTATTATTCCACAATGTAGAAAATAGTACAAATAAAGGAAACCCTGGAATGAGTAGGTGTGTCCAAACTTTTGACTGGTACTGTACATGTAACATACAGCAGTTGAGATTAAAACCTGGAAGAATTTAATGCAATTGGCACTATGATGACCATTGCATCATCAGTCAACAGACAGATACCAGGAATCGTTTCAGGTTGGATTGAACCCCTTCAGTAGATAAAGACCCTTTAGTTTTGTAGAGATGGATATAATGAAAAAAATACAATTAAATGTAATAGAAAGGGAGAGAGAGAGAGGACTATATATTCTACTGTGCAGCAGGAGCATTAAACTAGCCAATGAGCGATTAGTCATCACTCAGAGAGGCACCTTACAACAGAGTCATCTCTCCACAGCTAGACTGGATACATGGTCCTCACGGAGCCAGACTGAAGACATAGCTCTTATAGAGCCAGACTGGATACATGGTCCTCACGGAGCCAGACTGGATACATGGCTCTTATAGAGCCAGACTGGATACATGGTCCTTATAGAGCCAGACTGGATACATGGTCCTTATAGAGCGAGACTGAAGACATAGCTCTTAAAGAGCCAGACTGGATACATGGTCCTTATAGAGCCAGACTGGATACATGGTCCTTATAGAGCCAGACTGGATACATGGTCCTTACAGAGCCAGACTGAAGACATAGCTCTTAAAGAGCCAGACTGGATACATGGTCCTTATAGAGCCAGACTGAAGACATAGTCCTTATAGAGCCAGACTGGATACATGGTCCTTATAGAGCCAGACTGAATACATGGTCCTTATAGAGCCAGACTGGATACATGGTCCTTATAGAGCCAGACTGAATACATGGTCCTTATAGAGCCAGACTGGATACATGGTCCTTATAGAGCCAGACTGGATACATGGTCCTTACAGAGCCAGACTGGATACATGGTCCTCACGGAGCCAGACTGGATACATGGCTCTTATAGAGCCAGACTGGATACATGGTCCTTATAGAGCAAGACTGGATACATGGTCCTTAAAGAGCCAGACTGGATACATGGTCCTTATAGAGCCAGACTGAAGACATAGCTCTTATAGAGCCAGACTGGATACATGGTCCTCACGGAGCCAGACTGGATACATGGTCCTCACGGAGCCAGACTGGATACATGGTCCTCACGGAGCCAGACTGGATACATGGCTCTTATAGAGCCAGACTGGATACATGGTCCTTATAGAGCCAGACTGGATACATGGTCCTCACAGAGCCAGACTGGATACATGGCTCTTATAGAGGCAGACTGGATACATGGTCCTTACAGAGCCAGACTGAAGACATAGCTCTTATAGAGCCAGACTGGATACATGGCTCTTATAGAGCCAGACTGGATACATGGTCCTCACGGAGCCAGACTGAAGACATAGCTCTTATAGAGCCAGACTGAAGACAAAGCTCTTATAGAGCCAGACTGCATACATGGTCCTTATAGAGCCAGACTGGATACATGATCCTTATAGAGCCAGACTGGATACATGGTCCTTACAGAGCCAGACTGAAGACATAGCTCTTAAAGAGCCAGACTGGATACATGGTCCTTATAGAGCCAGACTGAAGACATAGCTCTTAAAGAGCCAGACTGGATACATGGTCCTTATAGAGCCAGACTGGATACATGGTCCTTATAGAGCCAGACTGGATACATGGTCCTTACAGAGCCAGACTGAAGACATAGCTCTTAAAGAGCCAGACTGGATACATGGTCCTTATAGAGCCAGACTGAAGACATAGTCCTTATAGAGCCAGACTGGATACATGGTCCTTATAGAGCCAGACTGGATACATGGCTCTTAAAGAGCCAGACTGGATACATGGTCCTTATAGAGCCAGACTGGATACATGGTCCTTATAGAGCCAGACTGGATACATGGCTCTTAAAGAGCCAGACTGGATACATGGTCCTTACAGAGCCAGACTGGATACATGGCTCTTAAAGAGCCAGACTGAATACATGGTCCTTATAGAGCCAGACTGGATACATGGCTCTTAAAGAGCCAGACTGGATACATGGTCCTTATAGAGCCAGACTGGATACATGGTCCTTACAGAGCCAGACTGAAGACATAGCTCTTATAGAGTCAGACTGGATACATGGTCCTCACGGAGCCAGACTGGATACATGGTCCTTATAGAGCCAGACTGGATACATGGTCCATATAGAGCCAGACTGGATACATGGTCCTTACAGAGCCAGACTGGATACATGGTCCTTACAGAGCCAGACTGAAGACATAGCTCTTATAGAGTCAGACTGGATACATGGTCCTTATAGAGCCAGACTGGATACATGGCTCTTATAGAGCCAGACTGGATACATGGTCCTTATAGAGCCAGACTGGATACATGGTCCTTACAGAGCCAGACTGAAGACATAGCTCTTATAGAGTCAGACTGGATACATGGTCCTTATAGAGCCAGACTGGATACATGGCTCTTATAGAGCCAGACTGGATACATGGCTCTTAAAGAGCCAGACTGAATACATGGTCCTTATAGAGCCAGTCGCTCTGGATAAGAGCGTCTGCTAAATGACTTAAATGTAATGTAAATGACTGGATACATGGTCCTTATAGAGCCAGACTGGATACATGGTCCTTACAGAGCCAGACTGAAGACATAGCTCTTAAAGAGCCAGACAGGACACATGGTCCTTATAGAGCCAGACTGAAGACATAGTCCTTATAGAGCCAGACTGGATACATGGTACTTATAGAGCCAGACTGGATACATGGCTCTTAAAGAGCTAGACTGGATACATGGTCCTTATAGAGCCAGACTGGATACATGGTCCTTATAGAGCCAGACTGGATACATGGCTCTTAAAGAGCCAGACTGAATACATGGTCCTTATAGAGCCAGACTGGATACATGGCTCTTAAAGAGCCAGACTGGATACATGGTCCTTATAGAGCCAGACTGGATACACGGTCCTTACAGAACCAGACTGAAGACATAGCTCTTATAGATTCAGACTGGATACATGGCTCTTAAAGAGCCAGACTGGATACATGGTCTTTATAGAGCCAGACTGGATACATGGTCCTTACAGAGCCAGACTGAAGACATAGCTCTTATAGAGCCAGACTGGATACATGGTCCTTATAGAGCCAGACTGGATACATGGTCCTTACAGAGCCAGACTGGATACATGGTCCTTACAGAGCCAGACTGAAGACATAGCTCTTATAGAGTCAGACTGGATACATGGTCCTTATAGAGTCAGACTGGATACATGGTCCTTATAGAGCCAGACTGGATACATGGTCCTTATAGAGCCAGACTGGATACATGGTGCTTATAGAGCCAGACTGGATACATGGTCCTTACAGAGCCAGACTGAAGACATAGCTCTTATAGAGTCAGACTGGATACATGGTCCTTAAAGAGCCAGACTGGATACATGGCTCTTATAGAGCCAGACTGGATACATGGCTCTTAAAGAGCCAGACTGAAGACATAGCTCTTAAAGAGCCAGACTGGATACATGGTCCTTATAGAGCCAGACTGAAGACATAGTCCTTATAGAGCCAGACTGGATACATGGTCCTTATAGAGCCAGACTGGATACATGGCTCTTAAAGAGCCAGACTGGATACATGGTCCTTATAGAGCCAGACTGGATACATGGTCCTTATAGAGCCAGACTGGATACATAGCTCTTATAGAGTCAGACTGGATACATGGTCCTTACAGAGCCAGACTGAAGACATAGCTCTTAAAGAGCCAGACTGGATACATGGTCCTTACAGAGCCAGACTGAAGACATAGCTCTTAAAGAGCCAGACTGGATACATGGTCCTTACAGAGCCAGACTGGATACATGGTCCTTACAGAGCCAGACTGAAGACATAGCTCTTATAGAGTCAGACTGGATACATGGTCCTTATAGAGTCAGACTGGATACATGGTCCTTATAGAGCCAGACTGGATACATGGTCCTTATAGAGCCAGACTGGATACATGGTGCTTATAGAGCCAGACTGGATACATGGTCCTTACAGAGCCAGACTGAAGACATAGCTCTTATAGAGTCAGACTGGATACATGGTCCTTAAAGAGGCAGACTGGATACATGGCTCTTATAGAGCCAGACTGGATACATGGCTCTTAAAGAGCCAGACTGGATACATGGTCCTTATAGAGCCAGACTGGATACATGGTCCTTACAGAACCAGACTGAAGACATAGCTCTTATAGAGTCAGACTGGATACATGGTCCTCACGGAGCCAGACTGGATACATGGTCCTTACAGAGCCAGACTGGATACATGGTCCTTACAGAGCCAGACTGAAGACATAGCTCTTATAGAGTCAGACTGGATACATGGTCCTTATAGAGCCAGACTGGATACATGGCTCTTATAGAGCCAGACTGGATACATGGCTCTTAAAGAGCCAGACTGAATACATGGTCCTTATAGAGCCAGTCGCTCTGGATAAGAGCGTCTGCTAAATGACTTAAATGTAATGTAAATGACTGGATACATGGTCCTTATAGAGCCAGACTGGATACATGGTCCTTACAGAGCCAGACTGAAGACATAGCTCTTAAAGAGCCAGACAGGACACATGGTCCTTATAGAGCCAGACTGAAGACATAGTCCTTATAGAGCCAGACTGGATACATGGTACTTATAGAGCCAGACTGGATACATGGCTCTTAAAGAGCTAGACTGGATACATGGTCCTTATAGAGCCAGACTGGATACATGGTCCTTATAGAGCCAGACTGGATACATGGCTCTTAAAGAGCCAGACTGAATACATGGTCCTTATAGAGCCAGACTGGATACATGGCTCTTAAAGAGCCAGACTGGATACATGGTCCTTATAGAGCCAGACTGGATACACGGTCCTTACAGAACCAGACTGAAGACATAGCTCTTATAGATTCAGACTGGATACATGGCTCTTAAAGAGCCAGACTGGATACATGGTCTTTATAGAGCCAGACTGGATACATGGTCCTTACAGAGCCAGACTGAAGACATAGCTCTTATAGAGCCAGACTGGATACATGGTCCTTATAGAGCCAGACTGGATACATGGTCCTTACAGAGCCAGACTGGATACATGGTCCTTACAGAGCCAGACTGAAGACATAGCTCTTATAGAGTCAGACTGGATACATGGTCCTTATAGAGTCAGACTGGATACATGGTCCTTATAGAGCCAGACTGGATACATGGTCCTTATAGAGCCAGACTGGATACATGGTGCTTATAGAGCCAGACTGGATACATGGTCCTTACAGAGCCAGACTGAAGACATAGCTCTTATAGAGTCAGACTGGATACATGGTCCTTAAAGAGCCAGACTGGATACATGGCTCTTATAGAGCCAGACTGGATACATGGCTCTTAAAGAGCCAGACTGAAGACATAGCTCTTAAAGAGCCAGACTGGATACATGGTCCTTATAGAGCCAGACTGAAGACATAGTCCTTATAGAGCCAGACTGGATACATGGTCCTTATAGAGCCAGACTGGATACATGGCTCTTAAAGAGCCAGACTGGATACATGGTCCTTATAGAGCCAGACTGGATACATGGTCCTTATAGAGCCAGACTGGATACATAGCTCTTATAGAGTCAGACTGGATACATGGTCCTTACAGAGCCAGACTGAAGACATAGCTCTTAAAGAGCCAGACTGGATACATGGTCCTTACAGAGCCAGACTGAAGACATAGCTCTTAAAGAGCCAGACTGGATACATGGTCCTTACAGAGCCAGACTGGATACATGGTCCTTACAGAGCCAGACTGAAGACATAGCTCTTATAGAGTCAGACTGGATACATGGTCCTTATAGAGTCAGACTGGATACATGGTCCTTATAGAGCCAGACTGGATACATGGTCCTTATAGAGCCAGACTGGATACATGGTGCTTATAGAGCCAGACTGGATACATGGTCCTTACAGAGCCAGACTGAAGACATAGCTCTTATAGAGTCAGACTGGATACATGGTCCTTAAAGAGGCAGACTGGATACATGGCTCTTATAGAGCCAGACTGGATACATGGCTCTTAAAGAGCCAGACTGAAGACATAGCTCTTAAAGAGCCAGACTGGATACATGGTCCTTATAGAGCCAGACTGAAGACATAGTCCTTATAGAGCCAGACTGGATACATGGTCCTTATAGAGCCAGACTGGATACATGGCTCTTAAAGAGCCAGACTGGATACATGGTCCTTATAGAGCCAGACTGGATACATGGTCCTTATAGAGCCAGACTGGATACATGGCTCTTAAAGAGCCAGACTGGATACATGGTCCTTATAGAGCCAGACTGGATACATGGTCCTTATAGAGCCAGACTGGATACATGGTCCTTATAGAGCCAGACTGGATACATGGTCCTTATAGAGCCAGACTGGATACATGGTCCTTATAGAGCAAGGCTGGATACATGGTCCTTACAGAGCCAGACTGAAGACATAGCTCTTATAGAGTCAGACTGGATACATGGTCCTTACAGAGCCAGACTGAAGACATAGCTCTTAAAGAGCCAGACTGGATACATGGTCCTTACAGAGCCAGACTGGATACATGGTCCTTACAGAGCCAGACTGAAGACATAGCTCTTAAAGAGCCAGACTGGATACATGGCTCTTAAAGAGCCAGACTGGATACATGGTCCTTATAGAGCCAGACTGGATACATGGTCCTTACAGAGCCAGACTGAAGACATAGCTCTTATAGAGCCAGACTGGATACATGGTCCTTATAGAGCCAGACTGGATACATGGTCCTTACAGAGCCAGACTGGATACATGGTCCTTACAGAGCCAGACTGAAGACATAGCTCTTATAGAGTCAGACTGGATACATGGTCCTTATAGAGTCAGACTGGATACATGGTCCTTATAGAGCCAGACTGGATACATGGTCCTTATAGAGCCAGACTGGATACATGGTGCTTATAGAGCCAGAATGGATACATGGTCCTTACAGAGCCAGACTGAAGACATAGCTCTTATAGAGTCAGACTGGATACATGGTCCTTAAAGAGCCAGACTGGATACATGGCTCTTATAGAGCCAGACTGGATACATGGCTCTTAAAGAGCCAGACTGAAGACATAGCTCTTAAAGAGCCAGACTGGATACATGGTCCTTATAGAGCCAGACTGAAGACATAGTCCTTATAGAGCCAGACTGGATACATGGTCCTTATAGAGCCAGACTGGATACATGGCTCTTAAAGAGCCAGACTGGATACATGGTCCTTATAGAGCCAGACTGGATACATGGTCCTTATAGAGCCAGACTGGATACATGGCTCTTAAAGAGCCAGACTGGATACATGGTCCTTATAGAGCCAGACTGGATACATGGTCCTTATAGAGCCAGACTGGATACATGGTCCTTATAGAGCCAGACTGGATACATGGTCCTTATAGAGCCAGACTGGATACATGGTCCTTATAGAGCAAGGCTGGATACATGGTCCTTACAGAGCCAGACTGAAGACATAGCTCTTATAGAGTCAGACTGGATACATGGTCCTTACAGAGCCAGACTGAAGACATAGCTCTTAAAGAGCCAGACTGGATACATGGTCCTTACAGAGCCAGACTGAAGACATAGCTCTTAAAGAGCCAGACTGGATACATGGTCCTTACAGAGCCAGACTGGATACATGGTCCTTACAGAGCCAGACTGAAGACATAGCTCTTATAGAGTCAGACTGGATACATGGTCCTTATAGAGTCAGACTGGATACATGGTCCTTATAGAGCCAGACTGGATACATGGTCCTTATAGAGCCAGACTGGATACATGGTGCTTATAGAGCCAGACTGGATACATGGTCCTTACAGAGCCAGACTGAAGACATAGCTCTTATAGAGTCAGACTGGATACATGGTCCTTAAAGAGCCAGACTGGATACATGGCTCTTATAGAGCCAGACTGGATACATGGCTCTTAAAGAGCCAGACTGAAGACATAGCTCTTAAAGAGCCAGACTGGATACATGGTCCTTATAGAGCCAGACTGAAGACATAGTCCTTATAGAGCCAGACTGGATACATGGTCCTTATAGAGCCAGACTGGATACATGGCTCTTAAAGAGCCAGACTGGATACATGGTCCTTATAGAGCCAGACTGGATACATGGTCCTTATAGAGCCAGACTGGATACATGGCTCTTAAAGAGCCAGACTGGATACATGGTCCTTATAGAGCCAGACTGGATACATGGTCCTTATAGAGCCAGACTGGATACATGGTCCTTATAGAGCCAGACTGGATACATGGTCCTTATAGAGCCAGGCTGGATACATGGTCCTTATAGAGCAAGGCTGGATACATGGTCCTTACAGAGCCAGACTGAAGACATAGCTCTTATAGAGTCAGACTGGATACATGGTCCTTACAGAGCCAGACTGAAGACATAGCTCTTAAAGAGCCAGACTGGATACATGGTCCTTACAGAGCCAGACTGGATACATGGTCCTTACAGAGCCAGACTGAAGACATAGCTCTTATAGAGTCAGACTGGATACATGGTCCTTATAGAGTCAGACTGGATACATGGTCCTTATAGAGCCAGACTGGATACATGGTCCTTATAGAGCCAGACTGGATACATGGTGCTTATAGAGCCAGACTGGATACATGGTCCTTACAGAGCCAGACTGAAGACATAGCTCTTATAGAGTCAGACTGGATACATGGTCCTTAAAGAGCCAGACTGGATACATGGCTCTTATAGAGCCAGACTGGATACATGGCTCTTAAAGAGCCAGACTGAAGACATAGCTCTTAAAGAGCCAGACTGGATACATGGTCCTTATAGAGCCAGACTGAAGACATAGTCCTTATAGAGCCAGACTGGATACATGGTCCTTATAGAGCCAGACTGGATACATGGCTCTTAAAGAGCCAGACTGGATACATGGTCCTTATAGAGCCAGACTGGATACATGGTCCTTATAGAGCCAGACTGGATACATGGCTCTTAAAGAGCCAGACTGGATACATGGTCCTTATAGAGCCAGACTGGATACATGGTCCTTATAGAGCCAGACTGGATACATGGTCCTTATAGAGCCAGACTGGATACATGGTCCTTATAGAGCAAGGCTGGATACATGGTCCTTACAGAGCCAGACTGAAGACATAGCTCTTATAGAGTCAGACTGGATACATGGTCCTTACAGAGCCAGACTGAAGACATAGCTCTTAAAGAGCCAGACTGGATACATGGTCCTTACAGAGCCAGACTGAAGACATAGCTCTTAAAGAGCCAGACTGGATACATGGTCCTTACAGAGCCAGACTGAAGACATAGCTCTTATAGAGTCAGACTGGATACATGGTCCTCACGGAGCCAGACTGGATACATGGTCCTTATAGAGCCAGACAGGATACATGGCTCTTAAAGAGCCAGACTGGATAAATGGTCCTTATAGAGCCAGACTGGATACATGGTCCTTATAGAGCCAGACTGGATACATGGTCCTTACAGAGCCAGACTGAAGACAAAGCTCTTATAGAGTCAGACTGGATACATGGTCCTTATAGAGCCAGACTGGATACATGGCTCTTAAAGAGCCAGACTGAATACATGGTCCTTATAGAGCCAGACTGGATACATCGTCCTTATAGAGCCAGACTGGATACATGGTCCTTACAGAGCCAGACTGAAGACATAGCTCTTAAAGAGCCAGACTGGATACATGGTCCTTATAGAGCCAAACTGAAGACATAGTCCTTATAGAGCCAGACTGGATACATGGTCCTTATAGAGCCAGACTGGATACATGGCTCTTAAAGAGCTAGACTGGATACATGGTCCTTATAGAGCCAGACTGGATACATGGTCCTTATAGAGCCAGACTGGATACATGGCTCTTAAAGAGCCAGACTGAATACATGGTCCTTATAGAGCCAGACTGGATACATGGCTCTTAAAGAGCCAGACTGGATACATGGTCCTTATAGAGCCAGACTGGATACATGGTCCTTACAGAGCCAGACTGAAGACATAGCTCTTATAGAGTCAGACTGGATACATGGTCCTCACGGAGCCAGACTGGATACATGGTCCTTATAGAGCCAGACTGGATACATGGCTCTTAAAGAGCCAGACTGGATACATGGTCCTTATAGAGCCAGACTGGATACATGGTCCTTACAGAGCCAGACTGGATACATGGTCCTTATAGAGCCAGACTGAAGACATAGCTCTTATAGAGTCAGACTGGATACATGGTCCTTATAGAGCCAGACTGGATACATGGTCCTTACAGAACCAGACTGAAGACATAGCTCTTATAGAGTCAGACTGGATACATGGTCCTCACGGAGCCAGACTGGATACATGGTCCTTATAGAGCCAGACTGGATACATGGTCCTTATAGAGCCAGACTGGATACATGGTCCTTACAGAGCCAGACTGGATACATGGTCCTTATAGAGCCAGACTGGATACATGGTCCTTATAGAGCCAGACTGGATACATGGTCCTTACAGAGCCAGACTGAAGACATAGCTCTTATAGAGTCAGACTGGATACATGGTCCTTACAGAGCCAGACTGAAGACATAGCTCTTAAAGAGCCAGACTGGATACATGGTCCTTACAGAGCCAGACTGAAGACATAGCTCTTAAAGAGCCAGACTGGATACATGGTCCTTACAGAGCCAGACTGAAGACATAGCTCTTATAGAGTCAGACTGGATACATGGTCCTCACGGAGCCAGACTGGATACATGGTCCTTATAGAGCCAGACAGGATACATGGCTCTTAAAGAGCCAGACTGGATAAATGGTCCTTATAGAGCCAGACTGGATACATGGTCCTTATAGAGCCAGACTGGATACATGGTCCTTACAGAGCCAGACTGAAGACAAAGCTCTTATAGAGTCAGACTGGATACATGGTCCTTATAGAGCCAGACTGGATACATGGCTCTTAAAGAGCCAGACTGAATACATGGTCCTTATAGAGCCAGACTGGATACATCGTCCTTATAGAGCCAGACTGGATACATGGTCCTTACAGAGCCAGACTGAAGACATAGCTCTTAAAGAGCCAGACTGGATACATGGTCCTTATAGAGCCAAACTGAAGACATAGTCCTTATAGAGCCAGACTGGATACATGGTCCTTATAGAGCCAGACTGGATACATGGCTCTTAAAGAGCTAGACTGGATACATGGTCCTTATAGAGCCAGACTGGATACATGGTCCTTATAGAGCCAGACTGGATACATGGCTCTTAAAGAGCCAGACTGAATACATGGTCCTTATAGAGCCAGACTGGATACATGGCTCTTAAAGAGCCAGACTGGATACATGGTCCTTATAGAGCCAGACTGGATACATGGTCCTTACAGAGCCAGACTGAAGACATAGCTCTTATAGAGTCAGACTGGATACATGGTCCTCACGGAGCCAGACTGGATACATGGTCCTTATAGAGCCAGACTGGATACATGGCTCTTAAAGAGCCAGACTGGATACATGGTCCTTATAGAGCCAGACTGGATACATGGTCCTTACAGAGCCAGACTGGATACATGGTCCTTATAGAGCCAGACTGAAGACATAGCTCTTATAGAGTCAGACTGGATACATGGTCCTTATAGAGCCAGACTGGATACATGGTCCTTACAGAACCAGACTGAAGACATAGCTCTTATAGAGTCAGACTGGATACATGGTCCTCACGGAGCCAGACTGGATACATGGTCCTTATAGAGCCAGACTGGATACATGGTCCTTATAGAGCCAGACTGGATACATGGTCCTTACAGAGCCAGACTGGATACATGGTCCTTATAGAGCCAGACTGGATACATGGTCCTTATAGAGCCAGACTGGATACATGGTCCTTACAGAGCCAGACTGGATACATGGTCCTTATAGAGCCAGACTGGATACATGGTCCTTACAGAGCCAGACTGGATACATGGTCCTCACGGAGCCAGACTGGATACATGGTCCTTATAGAGCCAGACTGGATACATGGCTCTTATAGAGCCAGACTGGATACATGGTCCTTATAGAGCCAGACTGGATACATGGTCCTTATAGAGCCAGACTGGATACATGGTCCTTACAGAGCCAGACTGAAGACATAGCTCTTAAAGAGCCAGACTGGATACATGGTCTTTATAGAGCCAGACTGGATACATGGCTCTTAAAGAGCTAGACTGGATACATGGTCCTTATAGAGCCAGACTGGATACATGGTCCTTATAGAGCCAGACTGGATACATGGCTCTTAAAGAGCCAGACTGAATACATGGTCCTTATAGAGCCAGACTGGATACATGGCTCTTAAAGAGCCAGACTGGATACATGGTCCTTATAGAGCCAGACTGGATACATGGTCCTTACAGAGCCAGACTGAAGACATAGCTCTTATAGAGTCAGACTGGATACATGGTCCTCACGGAGCCAGACTGGATACATGGTCCTTATAGAGCCAGACTGGATACATGGCTCTTAAAGAGCCAGACTGGATACATGGTCCTTATAGAGCCAGACTGGATACATGGTCCTTACAGAACCAGACTGAAGACATAGCTCTTATAGATTCAGACTGGATACATGGCTCTTAAAGAGCCAGACTGGATACATGGTCTTTATAGAGCCAGACTGGATACATGGTCCTTACAGAGCCAGAATGGATACATGGTCCTTACAGAGCCAGACTGAAGATATAGCTCTTATAGAGCCAGACTGGATACATGGTCCTTATAGAGCCAGACTGGATACATGGCTCTTAAAGAGCTAGACTGGATACATGGTCCTTATAGAGCCAGACTGGATACATGGCTCTTAAAGAGCCAGACTGAATACATGGTCCTTATAGAGCCAGACTGGATACATGGCTCTTAAAGAGCCAGACTGGACACATGGTCCTTATAGAGCCAGACTGGATACATGGTCCTTACAGAGCCAGACTGAAGACATAGCTCTTATAGAGTCAGACTGGATACATGGTCCTCACGGAGCCAGACTGGATACATGGTCCTTATAGAGCCAGACTGGATACATGGCTCTTAAAGAGCCAGACTGGATACATGGTCCTTATAGAGCCAGACTGGATACATGGTCCTTACAGAACCAGACTGAAGACATAGCTCTTATAGATTCAGACTGGATACATGGCTCTTAAAGAGCCAGACTGGATACATGGTCTTTATAGAGCCAGACTGGATACATGGTCCTTACAGAGCCTTACTGGATACATGGTCCTTACAGAACCAGACTGAAGACATAGCTCTTATAGATTCAGACTGGATACATGGCTCTTAAAGAGCCAGACTGGATACATGGTCCTTATAGAGTCAGACTGGATACATGGTCCTTATAGAGCCAGACTGGATACATGGTCCTTATAGAGCCAGACTGGATACATGGTCCTTATAGAGCCAGACTGGATACATGGTCCTTACAGAGCCAGACTGAAGACATAGCTCTTATAGAGTCAGACTGGATACATGGTCCTTATAGAGCCAGACTGGATACATGGTCCTTACAGAGCCAGACTGAAGACATAGCTCTTATAGAGTCAGACTGGATACATGGTCCTTATAGAGCCAGACTGGATACATGGTCCTTATAGAGCCAGACTGGATACATGGTCCTTACAGAGCCAGACTGAAGACAAAGCTCTTATAGAGTCAGACTGGATACATGGTCCTTATAGAGCCAGACTGGATACATGGCTCTTAAAGAGCCAGACTGAATACATGGTCCTTATAGAGCCAGACTGGATACATGGTCCTTATAGAGCCAGACTGGATACATGGTCCTTACAGAGCCAGACTGAAGACATAGCTCTTAAAGAGCCAGACTGGATATATGGTCCTTATAGAGCCAGACTGAAGACATAGTCCTTATAGAGCCAGACTGGATACATGGTCTTTATAGAGCCATACTGGATACATGGCTCTTAAAGAGCTAGACTGGATACATGGTCCTTATAGAGCCAGACTGGATACATGGTCCTTATAGAGCCAGACTGGATACATGGCTCTTAAAGAGCCAGACTGAATACATGGTCCTTATAGAGCCAGACTGGATACATGGCTCTTAAAGAGCCAGACTGGATACATGGTCCTTATAGAGCCAGACTGGATACATGGTCCTTACAGAGCCAGACTGAAGACATAGCTCTTATAGAGTCAGACTGGATACATGGTCCTCACGGAGCCAGACTGGATACATGGTCCTTATAGAGCCAGACTGGATACATGTCTCTTAAAGAGCCAGACTGGATACATGGTCCTTATAGAGCCAGACTGGATACATGGTCCTTACAGAACCAGACTGAAGACATAGCTCTTATAGATTCAGACTGGATACATGGCTCTTAAAGAGCCAGACTGGATACATGGTCTTTATAGAGCCAGACTGGATACATGGTCCTTACAGAGCCAGAATGGATACATGGTCCTTACAGAGCCAGACTGAAGATATAGCTCTTATAGAGCCAGACTGGATACATGGTCCTTATAGAGCCAGACTGGATACATGGCTCTTAAAGAGCTAGACTGGATACATGGTCCTTATAGAGCCAGACTGGATACATGGCTCTTAAAGAGCCAGACTGAATACATGGTCCTTATAGAGCCAGACTGGATACATGGCTCTTAAAGAGCTAGACTGGATACATGGTCCTTATAGAGCCAGACTGGATACATGGCTCTTAAAGAGCCAGACTGAATACATGGTCCTTATAGAGCCAGACTGGATACATGGCTCTTAAAGAGCCAGACTGGACACATGGTCCTTATAGAGCCAGACTGGATACATGGCTCTTAAAGAGCCAGACTGGATACATGGTCCTTACAGAGCCAGACTGAAGACATAGCTCTTATAGAGTCAGACTGGATACATGGTCCTCACGGAGCCAGACTGGATACATGGTCCTTATAGAGCCAGACTGGATACATGGCTCTTAAAGAGCCAGACTGGATACATGGTCCTTATAGAGCCAGACTGGATACATGGTCCTTACAGAACCAGACTGAAGACATAGCTCTTATAGATTCAGACTGGATACATGGCTCTTAAAGAGCCAGACTGGATACATGGTCTTTATAGAGCCAGACTGGATACATGGTCCTTACAGAGCCTTACTGGATACATGGTCCTTACAGAGCCAGACTGAAGACATAGCTCTTATAGAGTCAGACTGGATACATGGTCCTTATAGAGTCAGACTGGATACATGGTCCTTATAGAGCCAGACTGGATACATGGTCCTTATAGAGCCAGACTGGATACATGGTCCTTATAGAGCCAGACTGGATACATGGTCCTTACAGAGCCAGACTGAAGACATAGCTCTTATAGAGTCAGACTGGATACATGGTCCTTATAGAGCCAGACTGGATACATGGTCCTTACAGAGCCAGACTGAAGACATAGCTCTTATAGAGTCAGACTGGATACATGGTCCTTATAGAGCCAGACTCGATACATGGCTCTTATAGAGCCAGACTGGATACATGGCTCTTAAAGAGCCAGACTGAATACATGGTCCTTATAGAGCCAGACTGGATACATGGTCCTTATAGAGCCAGACTGGATACATGGTCCTTACAGAGCCAGACTGAAGACAAAGCTCTTATAGAGTCAGACTGGATACATGGTCCTTATAGAGCCAGACTGGATACATGGTCCTTATAGAGCCAGACTGGATACATGGCTCTTATAGAGCCAGACTGGATACATGGTCCTTATAGAGCCAGACTGGATACATGGTCCTTATAGAGCCAGACTGGATACATGGTCCTTATAGAGCCAGACTGGATACATGGCTCTTAAAGAGCCAGACTGAATACATGGTCCTTATAGAGCCAGACTGAAGACATAGCTCTTATAGAGTCAGACTGGATACATGGTCCTTATAGAGCCAGACTGGATACATGGTCCTTACAGAGCCGGACTGAAGACATAGCTCTTATAGAGTCAGACTGGATACATGGTCCTCACGGAGCCAGACTGGATACATGGTCCTTATAGAGCCAGACTGGATACATGGCTCTTAAAGAGCCAGACTGGATACATGGTCCTTATAGAGCCAGACTGGATACATGGTCCTTACAGAACCAGACTGAAGACATAGCTCTTATAGAGCCAGACTGGATACATGGCTCTTAAAGAGCCAGACTGGATGCATGGTCCTTATAGAGCCAGACTGGATACATGGTCCTTATAGAGCAAGACTGGATACATGGTCCTCACGGAGCCAGACTGAAGACATAGCTCTTATAGAGCCAGACTGGATACATGGTCCTTATAGAGCCAGACTGGATACATGGTCCTTACAGAGCCAGACTGGATACATGGTCCTTACAGAGCCAGACTGGATACATGGTCCTTACAGAGCCAGACTGGATACATGGTCCTTACAGAGCCAGACTGGATACATGGTCCTCACGGAGCCAGACTGGATACATGGTCCTTATAGAGCCAGACTGGATACATGGCTCTTATAGAGCCAGACTGGATACATGGTCCTTATAGAGCCAGACTGGATACATGGCTCTTATAGAGCCAGACTGGATACATGGTCCTTATAGAGCCAGACTGGATACATGGCTCTTATAGAGCCAGACTGGATACATGGTCCTCACGGAGCCAGACTGGATACATGGCTCTTATAGAGCCAGACTGGATACATGGTCCTTATAGAGCCAGACTGGATACATGGTCCTTATAGAGCCAGACTGGATACATGGTCCTTATAGAGCCAGACTGGATACATGGCTCTTAAAGAGCCAGCCAGACTGAATACATGGTCCTTATAGAGCCAGACTGAAGACATAGCTCTTATAGAGTCAGACTGGATACATGGTCCTTATAGAGCCAGACTGGATACATGGTCCTTACAGCGCCGGACTGAAGACATAGCTCTTATAGAGTCAGACTGGATACATGGTCCTCACGGAGCCAGACTGGATACATGGTCCTTATAGAGCCAGACTGGATACATGGTCCTTATAGAGCCAGACTGGATACATGGTCCTAACAGAGCCAGACTGAAGACATAGCTCTTATAGAGCCAGACTGGATACATGGCTCTTAAAGAGCCAGACTGGATGCATGGCCCTTATAGAGCCAGACTGGATACATGGTCCTTATAGAGCAAGACTGGATACATGGTCCTCACGGAGCCAGACTGGATACATGGTCCTTATAGAGCCAGACTGGATACATGGTCCTTATAGAGCCAGACTGGATACATGGTCCTTACAGAGCCAGACTGGATACATGGTCCTTACAGAGCCAGACTGAAGACATAGCTCTTATAGAGTCAGACTGGATACATGGTCCTTATAGAGCCAGACTGGATACATGGTCCTTACAGAACCAGACTGAAGACATAGCTCTTATAGAGTCAGACTGGATACATGGTCCTCACGGAGCCAGACTGGATACATGGTCCTTATAGAGCCAGACTGGATACATGGTCCTTATAGAGCCAGACTGGATACATGGTCCTTATAGAGCCAGACTGGATACATGGCTCTTAAAGAGCCAGACTGAATACATGGTCCTTATAGAGCCAGACTGAAGACATAGCTCTTATAGAGTCAGACTGGATACATGGTCCTTATAGAGCCAGACTGGATACATGGTCCTTATAGAGCCAGACTGGATACATGGTCCTTATAGAGCCAGACTGGATACATGGTCCTTATAGAGCCAGACTGGATACATGGTCCTTACAGAACCAGACTGAAGACATAGCTCTTATAGAGTCAGACTGGATACATGGTCCTCACGGAGCCAGACTGGATACATGGTCCTTATATAGCCAGACTGGATACATGGTCCTTATAGAGCCAGACTGGATACATGGTCCTTACAGAGCCAGACTGAAGACATAGCTCTTATAGAGCCAGACTGGATACATGGTCCTTATAGAGCAAGACTGGATACATGGTCCTCACGGAGCCAGACTGAAGACATAGCTCTTATAGAGCCAGACTGGATACATGGTCCTTATAGAGCCAGACTGGATACATGGTCCTTATAGAGCAAGACTGGATACATGGCTCTTATAGAGCCAGACTGGATACATGGTCCTTACAGAGCCAGACTGGATACATGGTCCTTATAGAGCCAGACTGGATACATGGTCCTTATAGAGCCAGACTGGATACATGGTCCTTACAGAGCCAGACTGGATACATGGTCCTTATAGAGCCAGACTGGATACATGGTCCTTACAGAGCCAGACTGGATACATGGTCCTTATAGAGCCAGACTGAAGACATAGCTCTTATAGAGCCAGACTGGATACATGGTCCTCACGGAGCCAGACTGGATACATGGTCCTTATAGAGCCAGACTGGATACATGGTCCTTATAGAGCCAGACTGGATACATGGTCCTTACAGAGCCAGACTGAAGACATAGCTCTTATAGAGCCAGACTGGATACATGGTCCTTATAGAGCCAGACTGGATACATGGTCCTTACAGAGCCAGACTGAAGACATAGCTCTTATAGAGCCAGACTGGATACATGGTCCTTATAGAGCCAGACTGGATACATGGTCCTTACAGAGCCAGACTGAAGACATAGCTCTTATAGAGTCAGACTGGATACATGGTCCTCACGGAGCCAGACTGGATACATGGTCCTTATAGAGCCAGACTGGATACATGGTCCTTATAGAGCCAGACTGGATACATGGTCCTTATAGAGCCAGACTGGATACATGGTCCTTATAGAGCCAGACTGGATACATGGCTCTTAAAGAGCCAGACTGAATACATGGTCCTTATAGAGCCAGACTGAAGACATAGCTCTTATAGAGTCAGACTGGATACATGGTCCTCACGGAGCCAGACTGGATACATGGTCCTTATAGAGCCAGACTGGATACATGGTCCTTATAGAGCCAGACTGGATACATGGTCCTTACAGAGCCAGACTGAAGACATAGCTCTTATAGAGCCAGACTGGATACATGGTCCTTATAGAGCCAGACTGGATACATGGTCCTTACAGAGCCGGACTGAAGACATAGCTCTTATAGAGTCAGACTGGATACATGGTCCTCACGGAGCCAGACTGGATACATGGTCCTTATAGAGCCAGACTGGATACATGGTCCTTATAGAGCCAGACTGGATACATGGTCCTTACAGAGCCAGACTGAAGACATAGCTCTTATAGAGCCAGACTGGATACATGGCTCTTAAAGAGCCAGACTGGATGCATGGTCCTTATAGAGCCAGACTGGATACATGGTCCTTATAGAGCAAGACTGGATACATGGTCCTCACGGAGCCAGACTGAAGACATAGCTCTCATAGAGCCAGACTGGATACATGGTCCTTATAGAGCCAGACTGGATACATGGTCCTTACAGAGCCAGACTGGATACATGGTCCTCACGGAGCCAGACTGGATACATGGTCCTTATAGAGCCAGACTGGATACATGGCTCTTATAGAGCCAGACTGGATACATGGTCCTTACAGAGCCAGACTGGATACATGGTCCTTATAGAGCCAGACTGGATACATGGTCCTTATAGAGCCAGACTGGATACATGGTCCTTACGGAGCCAGACTGGATACATGGTCCTTATAGAGCCAGACTGGATACATGGTCCTTACAGAGCCAGACTGGATACATGGTCCTTATAGAGCCAGACTGGATACATGGCTCTTATAGAGCCAGACTGGATACATGGTCCTTATAGAGCCAGACTGGATACATGGCTCTTATAGAGCCAGACTGGATACATGGTCCTCACGGAGCCAGACTGGATACATGGCTCTTATAGAGCCAGACTGGATACATGGTCCTTATAGAGCCAGACTGGATACATGGTCCTCATAGAGCCAGACTGAAGACATAGCTCTTATAGAGTCAGACTGGATACATGGTCCTTATAGAGCCAGACTGGATACATGGTCCTTACAGCGCCGGACTGAAGACATAGCTCTTATAGAGTCAGACTGGATACATGGTCCTCACGGAGCCAGACTGGATACATGGTCCTTATAGAGCCAGACTGGATACATGGTCCTTATAGAGCCAGACTGGATACATGGTCCTTACAGCGCCGGACTGAAGACATAGCTCTTATAGAGTCAGACTGGATACATGGTCCTCACGGAGCCAGACTGGATACATGGTCCTTATAGAGCCAGACTGGATACATGGTCCTTATAGAGCCAGACTGGATACATGGTCCTTACAGAGCCAGACTGAAGACATAGCTCTTATAGAGCCAGACTGGATACATGGCTCTTAAAGAGGCAGACTGGATGAATGGTCCTTATAGAGCCAGACTGGATACATGGTCCTTATAGAGCAAGACTGGATACATGGTCCTCACGGAGCCAGACTGAAGACATAGCTCTTATAGAGCCAGACTGGATACATTGTCCTTATAGAGCCAGACTGGATACATGGTCCTTACAGAGCCAGACTGGATACATGGTCCTTATAGAGCCAGACTGGATACATGGCTCTTATAGAGCCAGACTGGATACATGGTCCTTACAGAGCCAGACTGGATACATGGTCCTTATAGAGCCAGACTGGATACATGGTCCTTATAGAGCCAGACTGGATACATGGTCCTTACAGAGCCAGACTGGATACATGGTCCTTATAGAGCCAGACTGAAGATATAGCTCTTATAGTCAGACTGGATACATGGTCCTTATAGAGCCAGACTGGATACATGGTCCTTATAGAGCCAGACTGGATACATGGTCCTTACAGAGCCAGACTGGATACATGGTCCTTATAGAGCCAGACTGGATACATGGTCCTTATAGAGCCAGACTGGATACATGGTCCTTACAGAGCCAGACTGGATACATGGTCCTTATAGAGCCAGACTGGATACATGGTCCTTACAGAGCCAGACTGGATACATGGTCCTTATAGAGCCAGACTGAAGACATAGCTCTTATAGAGCCAGACTGGATACATGGTCCTCACGGAGCCAGACTGGATACATGGTCCTTATAGAGCCAGACTGGATACATGGCTCTTATAGAGCCAGACTGGATACATGGTCCTCACGGAGCCAGACTGGATACATGGCTCTTATAGAGCCAGACTGGATACATGGTCCTTATAGAGCCAGACTGGATACATGGTCCTTATAGAGCCAGACTGGATACATGGTCCTTATAGAGCCAGACTGGATACATGGCTCTTAAAGAGCCAGACTGAATACATGGTCCTTATAGAGCCAGACTGAAGACATAGCTCTTATAGAGTCAGACTGGATACATGGTCCTTATAGAGCCAGACTGGATACATGGTCCTTACAGAGCCGGACTGAAGACATAGCTCTTATAGAGTCAGACTGGATACATGGTCCTCACGGAGCCAGACTGGATACATGGTCCTTATAGAGCCAGACTGGATACATGGTCCTTATAGAGCCAGACTGGATACATGGCTCTTAAAGAGCCAGACTGAATACATGGTCCTTATAGAGCCAGACTGAAGACATAGCTCTTATAGAGTCAGACTGGATACATGGTCCTTATAGAGCCAGACTGGATACATGGTCCTTACAGAGCCGGACTGAAGACATAGCTCTTATAGAGTCAGACTGGATACATGGTCCTCACAGAGCCAGACTGGATACATGGTCCTTATAGAGCCAGACTGGATACATGGTCCTTATAGAGCCAGACTGGATACATGGCTCTTAAAGAGCCAGACTGAATACATGGTCCTTATAGAGCCAGACTGAAGACATAGCTCTTATAGAGTCAGACTGGATACATGGTCCTTATAGAGCCAGACTGGATACATGGTCCTTACAGCGCCGGACTGAAGACATAGCTCTTATAGAGTCAGACTGGATACATGGTCCTCACGGAGCCAGACTGGATACATGGTCCTTATAGAGCCAGACTGGATACATGGTCCTTATAGAGCCAGACTGGATACATGGTCCTTACAGAGCCAGACTGAAGACATAGCTCTTATAGAGCCAGACTGGATACATGGCTCTTAAAGAGGCAGACTGGATGCATGGTCCTTATAGAGCCAGACTGGATACATGGTCCTTATAGAGCAAGACTGGATACATGGTCCTCACGGAGCCAGACTGAAGACATAGCTCTTATAGAGCCAGACTGGATACATTGTCCTTATAGAGCCAGACTGGATACATGGTCCTTACAGAGCCAGACTGGATACATGGTCCTTATAGAGCCAGACTGGATACATGGTCCTTATAGAGCCAGACTGGATACATGGCTCTTATAGAGCCAGACTGGATACATGGTCCTTACAGAGCCAGACTGGATACATGGTCCTTATAGAGCCAGACTGGATACATGGTCCTTATAGAGCCAGACTGGATACATGGTCCTTACAGAGCCAGACTGGATACATGGTCCTTATAGAGCCAGACTGAAGACATAGCTCTTATAGAGTCAGACTGGATACATGGTCCTTATAGAGCCAGACTGGATACATGGTCCTTACAGAACCAGACTGAAGACATAGCTCTTATAGAGTCAGACTGGATACATGGTCCTCACAGAGCCAGACTGGATACATGGTCCTTATAGAGCCAGACTGGATACATAGTCCTTATAGAGCCAGACTGGATACATGGTCCTTACAGAGCCAGACTGGATACATGGTCCTTATAGAGCCAGACTGGATACATGGTCCTTATAGAGCCAGACTGGATACATGGTCCTTACAGAGCCAGACTGGATACATGGTCCTTATAGAGCCAGACTGGATACATGGTCCTTACAGAGCCAGACTGGATACATGGTCCTTATAGAGCCAGACTGGATACATGGCTCTTATAGAGCCAGACTGGATACATGGTCCTTACAGAGCCAGACTGAAGACATAGCTCTTATAGAGCCAGACTGGATACATGGCTCTTAAAGAGCCAGACTGGATACATGGTCCTTATAGAGCCAGACTGGATACATGGTCCTTATAGAGCAAGACTGGATACATGGTCCTCACGGAGCCAGACTGAAGACATAGCTCTTATAGAGCCAGACTGGATACATTGTCCTTATAGAGCCAGACTGGATACATGGTCCTTACAGAGCCAGACTGGATATATGGTCCTTATAGAGCCAGACTGGATACATGGTCCTTATAGAGCCAGACTGGATACATGGCTCTTATAGAGCCAGACTGGATACATGGTCCTTACAGAGCCAGACTGGATACATGGTCCTTATAGAGCCAGACTGGATACATGGTCCTTATAGAGCCAGACTGGATACATGGTCCTTACAGAGCCAGACTGGATACATGGTCCTTATAGAGCCAGACTGAAGACATAGCTCTTATAGTCAGACTGGATACATGGTCCTTATAGAGCCAGACTGGATACATGGTCCTTATAGAGCCAGACTGGATACATGGTCCTTACAGAGCCAGACTGGATACATGGTCCTTATAGAGCCAGACTGGATACATGGTCCTTATAGAGCCAGACTGGATACATGGTCCTTACAGAGCCAGACTGGATACATGGTCCATATAGAGCCAGACTGGATACATGGTCCTTACAGAGCCAGACTGGATACATGGTCCTTATAGAGCCAGACTGAAGACATAGCTCTTATAGAGCCAGACTGGATACATGGTCCTCACGGAGCCAGACTGGATACATGGTCCTTATAGAGCCAGACTGGATACATGGCTCTTATAGAGCCAGACTGGATACATGGTCCTTATAGAGCCAGACTGGATACATGGCTCTTATAGAGCCAGACTGGATACATGGTCCTTATAGAGCCAGACTGGATACATGGCTCTTATAGAGCCAGACTGGATACATGGTCCTCACGGAGCCAGACTGGATACATGGCTCTTATAGAGCCAGACTGGATACATGGTCCTTATAGAGCCAGACTGGATACATGGTCCTTATAGAGCCAGACTGGATACATGGTCCTTATAGAGCCAGACTGGATACATGGCTCTTAAAGAGCCAGACTGAATACATGGTCCTTATAGAGCCAGACTGAAGACATAGCTCTTATAGAGTCAGACTGGATACATGGTCCTTATAGAGCCAGACTGGATACATGGTCCTTACAGAGCCGGACTGAAGACATAGCTCTTATAGAGTCAGACTGGATACATGGTCCTCACGGAGCCAGACTGGATACATGGTCCTTATAGAGCCAGACTGGATACATGGTCCTTACAGAGCCAGACTGAATAAATGGTCCTTATAAAGCCAGACTGAATACATGGTCCTTATAGAGCCAGACTGAATACATGGTCCTTATAAAGCCAGACTGAATACATGGTCCTTATAAAGCCAGACTGAATACAAGGTCCTTATAAAGCCAGACTGAATACATGGTCCTTATAAAGCCAGACTGAATACAAGGTCCTTATAAAGCCAGACTGAATACAAGGTCCTTATAAAGCCAGACTGAATACATGGTCCTTATAAAGCCAGACTGAATACATGGTCCTTATAAAGCCAGACTGAATACAAGGTCCTTATAAAGCCAGACTGAATACATGGTCCTTATAGAGCCAGACTGAATACATGGTCCTTATAAAGCCAGACTGAATACATGGTCCTTATAAAGCCAGACTGAATACATGGTCCTTACAGAGCAGGACATGGTCCTTATAGAGCCAGACTGAATACATGGTCCTTATAAAGCCAGACTGGATACATGGTCCTTACAGAGCCAGACAGGATACATGGGGCACCAACCAACCTGCCTAATGCTAGTTCTACAGGAGTATCTTCTGACACGCACGGATCCATGGAATACAGGAAGAACAGGAGAAGATGATATTTGGATTGCCCATATGAGGCCACTTGTGGCGGTGATGGTGCACAGTGGGGGGTATACCTCTGAGGGCTATGTGTGTGTGTGTGTGTGTGTGTGTGTGTGTGTGTGTGTGTGAGTGTGTGTGTGGAGCGGGGTTAATAATGCATACGCCAATCATGGGACTCCATGAAGTCATTATTGGGGCGGACTCTGTGGCACTGAGGTCACGTGGCCCCAAAAGCAGCTGGGTATTACCACTATTATATTATTTATCAAAACCATTTCCACATCAAGTGGCTGGCCCTCGTGGCAGCTGCTCCCAACAGCTTGCATGGTGCTCTGGGGCACGGCACTGCCGATCAGTTGGGCTCACGCTGGGCTGCCAATCAAATCAACTAGGGGGTGACAGCCACCACAAAGCCAGTCCAATCACCAGAGGGAAACGAGCCCTTTTTAGCCAATCACAGCAGCTAAGGTTAGACATGCCAATCAGCCGAGGATATCCACAGGAAGTGATGAGGTTCATTGTGAGCTGGTCAGGGGATAACAAGACCTGGAAGGTTCAGCCACTATAGGGGATCCGAAGTGGCATTTCAGCCCAGAGCCGACCCGAGAGGCTTCATTTATTGGTGCAGACAGACAGTCAGAACAGCAGCTAGAGAGAGGAAAAGGCCTGTAGCGTTTCCCTTTACATCTTTACTCAGCCAGCATGGGGCCTGCAGCAGCCTTGCACTGGAAACACAACCAGACAACAACAGACACAAACTAAATCTGACTGAATCCTCTAATGCCACGTCGTCAATGATATTTGTTTTTTCAACTCATCTAAAATACAATATCCCTCTTCCAGGGCATATCACAAACACTTGTTTCTGAAATCTCCCGGCTCTCGGCTGAGTACCTCGGCTAATGATAATTACGACATTATATATTTATCAAGCTCCGTGTGGCTGCCTGTCGCTCCGAGTCCTTTCCTTTCCTGGTACTAGTTAGGTAGTGAAGTGTCTCCACTGAATCAAACATCATTTCCAAGTCTAATGTTTGCCCATTTCCAAGAGAATACTGGAGATAAAATGAGGACACTGTAGGCTTTAGACAAGTGTTTTCTCTCAGCCAATCAACAACCACGGTAGTTAACTTTACATGTAACACACACAGGCACAGCATAATATTGCCGATTTAGCCAACTCAGATGTACTAATTATTTCATATTTTGTATTTATTGAACCTTTATTTAACTAGGCAAGTCAGTTAAGAACAAATTCTTATTTACAATGACGGCCTACCCCGGCCAAACACGGACGATGCTGGGCCAATTGTGCGCCGCCCTTCGGGATTCCCAATCACGGCCGGATGTGATACAGCCTGGATTCAAACCAGGGACTAGAGTGACGCTTCTTGCACTGAGATGCAGTGCCTTAGACCGCTACGCTATTCGGGAGCACTAATCTAAATCTATTGTCGATCTTAGTGTAGGAAAAAACAGTAGTGGTCAAAAGAGAACGGTCAGAAGGAAATATCAAATGAAAGTTCACACAGCAGGAAAAAAGAGAAATGCCATAAGAAACTAGAATGTTCCATCATTATAACAAACTATTCCACAGAGTTGAGAGACACTCCCTCCAGTTCAGTTTAACCAAACCCTGCTCTTCAACTCTAAACATGGGGAATGATTCATCCCCATTTTTCACCATCCCTCTCTTCTCCTACACTCAGCCGTCATAAATCAAGCTCCAGAAATATTCCTAGCTGGTTAGTGAGTGAGCCCAGCTCCTCAGCCTTGAGACTACTGCTTCAGCCAGTGACTGGTTCAGTAACCTGCATGGAACACCAGACAAAGGTCAAAGCCCATTATGATTGGTTGGGGTAAACGGAACAATCCACCCTTACACAGTAAACACCCCTGGGGCCGGTTGCACCAGTTGGGTGTAAAAAAGATGGTCTTAAATGCTAGGTCGGGCATCGCCTCTTCTGACTTTGGGATCAGAACTTATACCTCTTGTACCAACCAAACATAAGACTAGTTATAGCGAAGTCTGGCACTTGTGGGATTATGTTCCTTCCGCACTAGAAAACGGTCTGGAGAATGAGCAGGGTACAAAATGGAAAAGGCTGTATTGTGCCCTGGGTGCAGGGGAGTGTTAGTTAGACTGGGAAACTAGCTGCCCAGGCTGAAGGACAATGGCACACACACACAACCACCTTCAGCTGGGATCTCAGTCATCTAGAGTGACTGAACTCATTACTGTCAATGTCACTATGATTAGACCTCCAATTAAGCACGGACGAGGGACACGCATATGATTAGCCATGATATTTCAATGACACTTCATGTTAAACACTAATATTGGGCTGAAATACAATCTAAACAGCACCAAAAGAGGCTATTAACAGCTAACTAATAGAGAGGACTGGCATAACCCCTTGAAATGGTGCCAGGAAAGGTTAATGTATATCTAATTTCATTTGCTCAGGGATCTGAGGGGGAAGGATTGGGGGAAGTATTGCTGTTATTTCTCAAAAGGGCAAGAGACTTCAGCCACAGACACACTGGGCTAACCTCTGTCACAGTTCCAACAGGACGGGGAGTCAGCAGAAATGGGAGAATACTCTGAGGGATGTCACTTTACACAGGAGGGTGACAGTGACAGTGCTTCTGAAAAGAAAACCCTGGGGTTATAGAGGAGGGTGAAACTGTACAGTACTTTCAGATAGAAATGTATAATGTCTATAGAACAAAGATGGATACGTCATGTAGAATGTGGGATCGTTAGATCGCCATTTTAAACTGTTTTTAATGTTACATTGCATTGAATAAAGCCCCTGGATACAAATGTGGCAAAGCCTGGCTGAATACAATAAGAAACAAAGACATATTGTCTCTTAGTTGTAGTTTAGAAGCACAACGTTTCTACACTAACCACAACACCCAGTTAAAGCCTGTTCTTTGCAACTGGAGAGCTTTTGTGTCACTGATGGAATTGCAGAGAAGCTAATCTGTAATTGTTGGAGGTGGGGAGTGGGGGAGCGTGGGCTGCTTCTGAAGGCTCCACCCCGAGTCAGGGCAGGGGAACACGAGTCCACAACGTCCCAGAGTCCCCCTCCCAAAGTGAGCTCCAATCACCCTCCAGCTGACAGAGAACTGTAAGGAGACGCTGCGTTAAAGCAATCAGCTCATCCAAGCCATGTTCCCACTGTTGTTCTGTGTGGGTTTCCTGTAATCCCAAAGCAAATACACGTCCTGTGTTTAAGATAAGGGGACCTGTAGTTTCAAACGGCACTTTCCCTCATCACGCCCATTCTCATAATGCATACTATTATGGCGGATGATATTTTGTGGTCTTGTAGACTACATAGGACAATGGCACATTGCTAGGGGAGAGTGATCGTCTGAGTGACAGTGCTAGGGGAGAGTATGTGTGGGCCTGTAACTGGATTTCCACAGGGGAAAAATGGCTTTAATATTCTCACAAACAAGACTCTCACACACCTTTCCCAGTGGTGGTCACCAGAGTGCTGTGACATTAGATTTAGTCATTACTGCTGATATGGGGCCTGCATCTTGTCGTCCCTAAACTACCAGTCAAGATCAACAGATTACAGGCCCACACATACTCTCCCCTAGCACTGTCACTCAGACGATCACTCTCCCCTAGCACTGTCACTCAGACGATCACTCTCCCCTAGCACTGTCACTGACATCACACACACTCTCCCCTAGCACTGTCACTCAGACGATCACTCTCCCCTAGCACTGTCACTCACATCATACACTCTCCCCTAGCACTGTCACTCACATTATACACTCTCCCCTAGCACTGTCACTATACACTCTCCCCTAGCACTGTCACTCACATCATACACTCTCCCCTAGCACTGTTACTCACATCATACACTCTCACCTAGCACTGTCACTATACACTCTCCCTTAGCACTGTCACTCACATCATACACTCTCCCCTAGCACTGTCACTCACATTATACACTCTCCCCTAGCACTGTCACTCACATTATACTCCCCCCCTAGCACTGTCACTCACATTATACACTCTCCCTTAGCACTGTCACTTACATCATACACTCTCCCCTAGCACTGTCACTGAGATTATACACTCTCCCCTAGCACTGTCCCTCACATCATACACTCTCCCCTAGCACTGTCACTCACATCATACACTCTCCCCCTAGCACTGTCACTATACACTCTCCACTAGCACTGTCACTCACATTATACACTCTCCCCTAGCACTGTCACTCACATTATACACTCTCCCCTAGCACTGTCACTCACATTATACACTCTCCCCTAGCACTGTCACTCACATCATACACTCTCACCTAGCACTGTCACTATACACTCTCCCCTAGCACTGTCACTCACATCATACACTCTCCCCTAGCACTGTCACTCACATTATACTCTCCCCCTAGCACTGTCACTATACACTCTCCCTTAGCACTGTCACTCACATCATACACTCTCCCCTAGCACTGTCACTCACATTATACACTCTCCCCTAGCACTGTCACTCACATTATACACTCTCCCCTAGCACTGTCACTCACATTATACTCGCCCCCTAGCACTGTCACTCACATTATACACTCTCCCTTAGCACTGTCACTTACATCATACACTCTCCCCTAGCACTGTCACTGAGATTATACACTCTCCCCTAGCACTGTCACTGAGATTATACACTCTCCCATAGCACTGTCCCTCACATCATACACTCTCCCCTAGCACTGTCACTCACATCATACACTCTCCCCCTAGCACTGTCACTATACACTCTCCACTAGCACTGTCACTCACATTATACACTCTCCCCTAGCACTGTCACTCACATTATACACTGTCCCCTAGCACTGTCACTCACATTATACACTCTCCCCTAGCACTGTCACTATACACTCTCCCCTAGCGCTGTCACTCACATCATACACTCTCCCCTAGCACTGTTACTCACATCATACACTCTCACCTAGCACTGTCACTATACACTCTCCCTTAGCACTGTCACTCACACTATACACTCTCCCCTAGCACTGTCACTCACATTATACACTCTCCCCTAGCACTGTCACCCACATCATACACTCTCCCCTAGCACTGTCACTCAGACGATCACTCTCCCCTAGCACTGTCACTCACATCATACACTCTCCCCTAGCACTGTCACTCACATAATACACTCTCCCCTAGCACTGTCACTCAGACGATCGCTCTCCCCTAGCACTGTCACTCACATCATGCACTCTCCCCTAGCACTGTCACTCACATTATACACTCTCCCTTAAGCACTGTCCCTCACATAATACACTCTTCCTTAAGCACTGTCACTCACATCATGCACTCTCCCCTAGCACTGTCACTCACATTATACACTCTCCCTTAGCACTGTCACTTACATCATACACTCTCCCCTAGCACTGTCACTGAGATTATACACTCTCCCCTAGCACTGTCCCTCACATCATACACTCTCCCCTAGCACTGCCACTATACACTCTCCACTAGCACTGTCACTCACATTATACACTCTCCCCTAGCACTGTCACTATACACTCTCCCCTAGCACTGTCACTGAGATTATACACTCTCCCCTAGCACTGTCCCTCACATCATACACTCTCCCCTAGCACTGTCACTGAGATTATACACTCTCCCCTAGCACTGTCCCTCACATCATACACTCTCCCCTAGCACTGTCACTCACATCATACACTCTCCCCCTAGCACTGTCACTATACACTCTCCCCTAGCACTGTCACTCACATCATACACTCTCCCCTAGCACTGTCACTCACATTATACACTCTCCCCTAGCACTGTCACTATACACTCTCCCCTAGCACTGTCACTCACATCATACACTCTCCCCTAGCACTGTCACTCACATTATACTCTCCACCTAGCACTGTCACTCACATTATACACTCTCCCTTAGCACTGTCACTCACATCATACACTCTCCCCTAGCACTGTTACTCACATTATACACTCTCCCCTAGCCCTGTCACTCAGACGATCACTCTCCCCTAGCACTGTCACTCACATCACACACTCTCCCCTAGCACTGTCACTCACATCATACACTCTCCCCTAGCACTGTCACTCAGACGATCACTCTCCCATAGCACTGTCACCCACATCATACACTCTCCCCTAGCACTGTCACTCAGACGATCACTCTCCCCTAGCACTGTCACTCAGATGATCACTCTCCCCTAGCACTGTCACTCACATCATACACTCTCCCCTAGCACTGTCACTCACATCATACACTCTCCCCTACCACTGTCACTCGGATGATCACTCTCCCCTAGCACTGTCACTCACATCATACACTCTCCCCTAGCACTGTCACTCAGACGATCACTCTCCCCTAGCACTGTCACTCACATCATACACTCTCCCCTAGCACTGTCACTCACATCATACACTCTCCCCTAGCACTGTCACTCACATTATACACTCTCCCTTAAGCACTGTCCCTCACATCATACACTCTTCCTTAAGCACTGTCACTCACATCATACACTCTCCCCTAGCACTGTCACTCACATTATACTCTCCCCCTAGCACTGTCACTCACATTATACACTCTCCCTTAGCACTGTCACATACATCATACACTCTCCCCTAGCACTGTCACTGAGATTATACTCTCCCCCTAGCACTGTCACTATACACTCTCCCCTAGCACTGTCACTCACATCATACACTCTCCCCTAGCACTGTCACTCACATTATACACTCTCCCCTAGCACTGTCACTATACACTCTCCCCTAGCACTGTCACTCACATCATACACTCTCCCCTAGCACTGTCACTATACACTCTCCCTTAGCACTGTCACTCACATCATACACTCTCCCCTAGCACTGTCACTCACATTATACACTCTCCCCTAGCACTGTCACTCACATTATACACTCTCCCCTAGCACTGTCACTCGCATCATACACTCTCCCCTAGCACTGTCACTCACATTATACACTCTCCCCTAGCACTGTCACTATACACTCTCCCCTAGCACTGTCACTCACATCATACACTCTCCCCTAGCACTGTCACTATACACTCTCCCCTAGCACTGTCCCTCACATCATACACTCTCCCTTAGCACTGTCACTTACATCATACACTCTCCCCTAGCACTGTCACTGAGATTATACACTCTCCCCTAGCACTGTCACTCACATCATACACTCTCCCCTAGCACTGTCACTCACATTATACTCTCTCCCCTAGCACTGTCACTCACACTATACACTCTCCCCTAACATTGTCACTATACACTCTCCCCTAGCACTGTCACTCACATTATACTCTCCCCCATAGCACTGTCACTCACATTATACACTCTCCCTTAGCACTGTCACTCACATCATACACTCTCCCCTAGCACTGTCACTCACATTATACACTCTCCCCTAGCACTGTCACTCACATTATACACTCTCCCCTAGCACTGTCACTATACACTCTCCCCTAGTACTGTCCCTCACATCATACACTCTCCCTTAGCACTGTCACTTACATCATACACTCTCCCCTAGCACTGTCACTGAGATTATACACTCTCCCCTAGCACTGTCACTCACATCATACACTCTCCCTTAGCACTGTCACTTACATCATACACTCTCCCCTAGCACTGTCACTGAGATTATACACTCTCCCCTAGCACTGTCACTCACATCATACACTCTCCCCTAGCACTGTCACTGAGATTATACACTCTCCCCTAGCACTGTCACTCACATCATACACTCTCCCCTAGCACTGCCACTATACACTCTCCCCTAGCACTCTCACTCACATCATACACTCTCCCCTAGCACTGTCACTCACATTATACTCTCTCCCCTAGCGCTGTCACTCACATTATACATTCTCCTCTAGCACTGTCACTCACATCATACACTCTCCCCCTAGCACTGTCACTCACATCATACACTCTCCCCAAGCACCGTCACTATACACTCTCCCCTAGCACTGTCACTCACATCATACACTCTCCCCAAGCACTGTCACTATACACTCTCCCCTACAACTTTCAAATTCTCTCTGCTCTACTTTGATTCTGCTTCAAGGGACATGTCCAATCACCACAGAGAAATCTGTGAAGTCAAAGTGCATTTGATTTCTATTGATCACATGCATCAGAGCCATTGTGTTTGTTATTGATCGTGATTGTTAGTAGCTGCAGTGTTGTGACAGTGCAACATTATAAAGAATTGGGTTTCATGAACAAAACCAATTACCTTAAATGTTTAACATGTTGGAAATGTTAAATATAATATTACACACACAATATTTCCAACTATGCATTGTGTAATCTTTATCAGTTGGTTTTCTGTCAGATGTGGTTGGCATTTTGTTTTATGTCTTAAAACATCCCTTCACAGCAGGAACTGTTTCATTGGGTTTCATCAGTAGCCGATGTTAAAATATTTAGAATAGAAGATCAAACAGACATACAGACACAGACTCACATGTCAGGACGAGGACAGGAAGCATCTTCATAGTACTGAGAAGCACCTGAAGAGCTCCATTTCAACCCGGACTGTCCCTTGAGTGTGTCCTCCAGGCAGAGGGTGTGTGACTCAGCTTTTGTGAGGACGTCTTTTAGCAGACATTTTATCAGTCACCTCGCCACACACTGAAGGACACCACTGAATAACCTCACGAGTGTCAAGAGTGGAGGAATAGGCTGCAACGGATATTTCACACACATACACGTCACACATCCAACACACACACACAGCTGTGATGACCGGTATATATTTTCCAGCTAGCAACACTAGTTTACCAAACACACTACTTAATAATCCTAGAGAGAGAGAATGGACATTGAGGCAGAGACAATGATGACTCACCCAGCTGACATCTCCGTCTCTGAATAGCAGCAAAATGAGTGTGAATAGGGGAGCTCTCCTGCCTCTCTGAATAGCAGCGATATGAGTGTAAATAGGGGAGCTCTCCTGCCTCTCTGAATAGCCAAAGCACAGTGTTTACCTTGATGTGACACATCCATTCAAACGCTATCCTCAGATTCAGAATTTTTTAATGGCTCTTTGCTTCGCCAATACAATGGCAGTTTGTGTGCCAGTCAATTCACTGAGGGGAACTGGACAATTACTGGCAGGCTTTTCTAAATGTAACCTCCTGGACCCTGTTTAACAGCTAGGGTAATGGAAGGGGGATGAGCAGAGAGGACCAACAGTACAGACAGAGCGAAACAAAAGGACAATCATACACGTTCCACGCAGAATGGATTGGAGTGAAACGCATCTGCTGCAAAACCACAGCAGCGATGGCAATTGTGAAACATCAATGTCTGTCGGGTTGGAGCGAGCGGTCGCATCCGCACTCGGTCCGCAGGTAGTATTACATTTCATTACATTTCATTATAGTACAACGGTTTGATTTGTCTAATCTTAGCAATTTCTTCTTAGCTAGCTACATAGCCGTCTTTGTATCAAAGATAATTGCGTAATTATCGTATTTCGTCGTCCTAACGTAGTCTACACTGCTATCTGCCCAGCAGCTAGCCAGCTAGCTAACGTCCACCGTCTACCGATTAGCAGCACAACTATTACACTCAACTGAACGACTTGATTAGTGTAGTGTTAGCTAGCTACATATTTGTCTTTGCTGTCTTCGTATCCAAGATAATTGTGTAGTTTAGAGTGTGTAGTTTTAGAGTGATTATCTTAATTTACCGAGGTTCGCTAGCCAGCTATTTGTCGTCCTTAACGTAGGAGACACTGCTAGCTAGCCAACAGCTAGCCAACGTCTACCGAACAGAACTTCCGCACTCAACAACCCGGTTGCATTTCGCTTCGCTCCACAGGTAGTATCACATTTTCATTTCATTTCATTACAGTACAACGGCTTGATTTGTTTGATCGTAGCTAGCTACATAGCTAGCTACATAGCCGTCTTTGTATCAAAGATAATTGTGTAGTCTAGAGCGATTTCCTAGGTTAGCTAGCCAGCTATTGTCGTTCTTTTAGCATGGCGTAACGTAATCAACACTGCTAGCTAGCCAGCTAGCCCCGAATAGCAGCACAGTAGAAACTATTACACTCAACGGAACGACTTGATTAGTGTAGTGTCAACAACGCAGCCACTGCCAGCTAGCCTACATAGTCAACAACGCAGCCACTGCCAGCTAGCCTACTTCAGCAGTACTGTATCATTTTAATCATTTTAGTCAATAAGATTCTTGCTACGTAAGCTTAACTTTCTGAACACTCGAGACGTGTAGTTCACTTGTCATTCCAATCTCCTTTGCATTAGCGTAGCCTCTTGTGTAGCCTGTCAACTATGTGTCTGTCTATCCCTGTTCTCTCCTCTCTGCACAGACCATACAAACGCTCCACACCGCGTGGCCGCGGCCACCCTAATCTGGTGGTCCCAGCGCGCACGACCCACGTGGAGTTCCAGGTCTCCGGTAGCCTCTGGAACTGCCGATCTGCGGCCAACAAGGCAGAGCTCATCTCAGCCTATGCCTCCCTCCAGTCCCTCGACTTCTTGGCACTGACGGAAACATGGATCACCACAGACAACACTGCTACTCCTACTGCTCTCTCTTCGTCTGCCCACGTGTTCTCACACACCCCGAGAGCTTCTGGTCAGCGGGGTGGTGGCACCGGGATCCTCATCTCTCCCAAGTGGTCATTCTCTCTTTCTCCCCTTACCCATCTGTCTATCGCCTCCTTTGAATTCCATGCTGTCACAGTTACCAGCCCTTTCAAGCTTAACATCCTTATCATTTATCGCCCTCCAGGTTCCCTCGGAGAGTTCATCAACGAGCTTGATGCCTTGATAAGCTCCTTTCCTGAGGACGGCTCACCTCTCACAGTTCTGGGCGACTTTAACCTCCCCACGTCTACCTTTGACTCATTCCTCTCTGCCTCCTTCTTTCCACTCCTCTCCTCTTTTGACCTCACCCTCTCACCTTCCCCCTACTCACAAGGCAGGAAATACGCTCGACCTCATCTTTACTAGATGCTGTTCTTCCACTAACCTCATTGCAACTCCCCTCCAAGTCTCCGACCACTACCTTGTATCCTTTTCCCTCTCGCTCTCATCCAACACTTCCCACACTGCCCCTACTCGGATGGTATCGCGCCGTCCCAACCTTCGCTCTCTCTCCCCGCTACTCTCTCCTCTTCCATCCTATCATCTCTTCCCTCTGCTCAAACCTTCTCCAACCTATCTCCTGATTCTGCCTCCTCAACCCTCCTCTCCTCCCTTTCTGCATCCTTTGACTCTCTATGTCCCCTATCCTCCAGGCCGGCTCGGTCCTCCCCTCCCGCTCCGAGGCTCGACGACTCATTGCGAGCTCACAGAACAGGGCTCCGGGCAGCCGAGCGGAAATGGAGGAAAACTCGCCTCCCTGCGGACCTGGCATCCTTTCACTCCCTCCTCTCTACATTTTCCTCTTCTCTCTCTGCTGCTAAAGCCACTTTCTACCACTCTAAATTCCAAGCATCTGCCTCTAACCCTAGGAAGCTCTTTGCCACCTTCTCCTCCCTCCTGAATCCTCCTCCCCCTCTCCCCCCTCCTCCCTCTCTTCAGATGACTTCGTCAACCATTTTGAAAAGAAGGTCGACGACATCCGATCCTCGTTTGCTAAGTCAAACGACACCGCTGGTTCTGCTCACACTGCCCTACCCTGTGCTCTGACCTCTTTCTCCCCTCTCTCTCCAGATGAAATCTCGCGTCTTGTGACGGCCGGCCGCCCAACAACCTGCCCGCTTGACCCTATCCCCTCCTCTCTTCTCCAGACCATTTCCGGAGACCTTCTCCCTTACCTCACCTCGCTCATCAACTCATCCCTGACCGCTGGCTACGTCCCTTCCGTCTTCAAGAGAGCGAGAGTTGCACCCCTTCTGAAAAAACCTACACTCGATCCCTCCGATGTCAACAACTACAGACCAGTATCCCTTCTTTCTTTTCTCTCCAAAACTCTTGAACGTGCCGTCCTTGGCCAGCTCTCCCGCTATCTCTCTCAGAATGACCTTCTTGATCCAAATCAGTCAGGTTTCAAGACTAGTCATTCAACTGAGACGGCTCTTCTCTGTATCACGGAGGCGCTCCGCACTGCTAAAGCTAACTCTCTCTCCTCTGCTCTCATCCTTCTAGACCTATCGGCTGCCTTCGATACTGTGAACCATCAGATCCTCCTCTCCACCCTCTCCGAGTTGGGCATCTCCGGCGAGGCCCACGCTTGGATTGCGTCCTACCTGACAGGTCGCTCCTACCAGGTGGCGTGGCGAGAATCCGTCTCCACACCACGTGCTCTCACCACTGGTGTCCCCCAGGGCTCTGTTCTAGGCCCTCTCCTATTCTCGCTATACACCAAGTCACTTGGCTCTGTCATAACCTCACATGGTCTCTCCTATCATTGCTATGCAGACGACACACAATTAATCTTCTCCTTTCCCCCTTCTGATGACCAGGTGGCGAATCGCATCTCTGCATGTCTGGCAGACATATCAGTGTGGATGACGGATCACCACCTCAAGCTGAACCTCGGCAAGACGGAGCTGCTCTTCCTCCCGGGGAAGGACTGCCCGTTCCATGATCTCGCCATCACGGTTGACAACTCCACTGTGTCCTCCTCCCAGAGCGCTAAGAACCTTGGCGTGATCCTGGACAACACCCTGTCGTTCTCAACTAACATCAAGGCGGTGGCCCGTTCCTGTAGGTTCATGCTCTACAACATCCGCAGAGTACAACCCTGCCTCACACAGGAAGCGGCGCAGGTCCTAATCCAGGCACTTGTCATCTCCCGTCTGGATTACTGCAACTCGCTGTTGGCTGGGCTCCCTGCCTGTGCCATTAAACCCCTACAACTCATCCAGAACGCCGCAGCCCGTCTGGTGTTCAACCTTCCCAAGTTCTCTCACGTCACCCCGCTCCTCCGCTCTCTCCACTGGCTTCCAGTTGAAGCTCGCATCCGCTACAAGACCATGGTGCTTGCCTAAGGAGCTGTGAGGGGAACGGCACCTCAGTACCTCCAGGCTCTGATCAGGCCCTACACCCAAACAAGGGCACTGCGTTCATCCACCTCTGGCCTGCTCGCCTCCCTACCACTGAGGAAGTACAGTTCCCGCTCAGCCCAGTCAAAACTATTCGCTGCTCTGGCCCCCCATTGGTGGAACAAACTCCCTCACGACGCCAGGACAGCGGAGTCAATCACCACCTTCCGGAGACACCTGAAACCCCACCTCTTTAAGGAATACCTAGGATAGGATAAAGTAATCCCCCCCCCCTTAAAAGATTTAGATGCACTACTGTTCCACTGGATGTCATAAGGTGGATGCACCAATTTGTAAGTCGCTCTGGATAAGAGCGTCTGCTAAATGACTTAAATGTAAATGTAATGTAAATGTCTCACTTTAAAAGTGCAGGGAACGGAGTGGTATTTTATTCTCTCTACATCATGGAAATGGTTTGCCCTTAACGCCATTGTCTGACTATCTAGCTGGAAGTTTACCAGTCAGTCGTATTCTTAATAGCCGTGATAGTTGTGTTGCTGAACCAAGCACACAGCTAGATGAGAAGAAACAGGCCTTTTCCTCCACGTTAAATGTTACTAGCACCAGATAAAACACTTTCAACCTGAGCCTGACCCCACCACTCCTCTCGCTCTCCCCCCCTCTCTATCTGTCCCTCCCTCCCTCCCTCTCTCCAACCTCCAATATCAGTCTGTAGAGAAAGTCAGGTTCCTTGAAGCACCCCGAGAGACCCTGTTCCACTAGCTCGTAGCTATGGTCACCAAGCATGCCCTGTGGGAGTGTTCCTAGCTGTTTCACACTTAACCAGAACTACAGAGGAGAGGGGCCGCTGAATTCTGAGTGGAGCAGAGGACCCTGGGAATATGAGTTCAAGGAGCTCATGAATTATGTATGAGGCTAATGTATGTGTGAGTTGCAAAGGTCAGACTTCACATGGCATTCAAACACTATGTTCTAAACAGCAGCATTTATTCAAATGATAACACTTTTGAAAATACTGTTTTAAAACCATTTATTCAAATGACTCAACTGAAGGAAATTATTTAAAAAATGAGGAGAGCTGTCTGACTCGTGTGACTTTGTAGCCTACATATGAAACGTACAGAGAAAACCCCCTAACGCTAAGCAGAAGAAACAGTCGATATAGTAGAAACACACAGGACACTACTTTGGGACATGATGGTGTTATCATTAGGCTGCTGCTATTATGACATGGAGTGGTGACACACTCCCGTGTACAGATGTGAACTTGACTGTCTCCAGCATATTTTGGCTCATTATTTAAAAAGAAGATGAAGAACAAGCTATAGGATTTAAATACCGGAGTTTTGGTGCAGGTACAGCCGACTAGTGTTACCTTACGCTACAACAATAAATAAATATACCAGTCAAACGTTTGGACACACTTACTCATTCCAGGGTTTTTCTTTATTTAGACTATTTTCTACAACATTGTAGAAAAATTGTGAATTGTGAAGACATCAAAACTATGAAATAACACACGGAATTCTAGTAACCAAAAAAGTGTTAAACATTTTGAGATTCTTCAAAGTAGCCACCCTTTACCTTGATGACAGCTTTGCACATTCTTGGCATTCTCTCAATCGTGAGGTAGTCACCTGGAATGCATTTCAATTAAGTGTGCCTTGTTAAAAGTTAATTTGTGGAATTGTTTTCCTTCATAATGCGATAGAGCTAATCAGTTGTGTTGTGACAAGGTAGGGGTATGAAACACGAGCAATGGGCATTAGACTGGTGGAAATCTGTCCTTTGATCTGAGTCCAAATTTGAGATTTTGGGTTCCAACTCCCGTGTTTTTGTAGACGCAGAGTAGGTGAAGGAATTATCTCCACATGTGTGGTTCCCGTGAAGCATGGAGGAGGTGTGATGGTGTGTCGATGCTTTGCTGGTGACACTGTCAATTATTTATTTAGAATTCAAGGCACACTTAACCAGCATGGCTACCACAGCATTCTGCAGCGATACGCCATCCCATCTGGTTTGCGCTTAGTCCCACTATCATTTATTTTTCAACAGGACAATGAGCCAACACACCTCCAGGCTGTGTAAATGCTATTTGACCAAGAAGATGAGTGATGGAGTGCTGCATCAGATTACCTGGCCTCCACAATCACACGACCTGAACCCAATTGAGATGGTGTGGGATGAGTTGGACCACATATGTACGATATCATACTATATCTTAACCGCCATCGATAAGAAACAATACTGTGAGCCGTATTCATTTACCTGGCCAAGGCTTTCGACTCTGTCAATCACCACATCCTCATCGGCAGACTCGACAGCATTGGTTTCTCAAATGACTGCCTCGCATGGTTCACCAGCTACTTCTCTGATAGAGTTCAGTGTGTCAAATCGGAGGGCCTGTTGTCCGGGCCTCTGGCAGTCTCTATGGGGGTGCCACAGGGTTCAATTCTTGGACCGACTCTCTTTTCTGTATACATCAATGATGTCGCTCTTGCTGCTGGTGAGTCTCTGATCCACCGCTACGCAGATGACACCATTCTGTATACATCTGGCCCTTCTTTGGACACTGTTTTAACTAACCTCCAGACGAGCTTCAATGCCATACAACTCTCCTTCCGTGGCCTCCAATTTCTCTTAAATACAAGTGAAACTAAATGCATGCTCTTCAACCGATCGCTGCCTGCACCTGCCCGCCTGTCCAACATCACTACTCTGGACGGTTCTGACTTAGAATATGTGGACAACTACAAATACCTAGGTGTCTGGTTAGACTGTAAACTCTCCTTCCAGACTCACATCAAACATCTCCAATCCAAAGTTTAATCTAGAATTGGCTTCCTATTTCGCAACAAAGCATCCTTGGATGCAGTCTATCACAGTGCCATCCGTTTTGTCACCAAAGCCCCATATACCATATATCTCTCTGGTCACCCCCAAAACCAATTCTTCCTTTGGCCGCCTCTCCTTCCAGTTCTCTGCTGCCAATGACTGGAACGAACTACAAAAATCTCTGAAACTGGAAACACTTATCTCCCTCACTAGATTTAAGCACCAGCTGTCAGAGCAGCTCACAGATTACTGCACCTGTACATAGCCCATCTATAATTTAGCCCAAACAACTACCTCTCCCCCTACTGTATTTATTTATTTTGCTCCTTTGCACCCCATTATTTCTATCTTTACCTTACACATTCTTCCACTGCAAATCTACCATTTCAGTGTTTTACTTGCTATATTGTATTTACTTCGCCACCATGGCCTTTTTTTGCCTTTACCTCCCTTATCTCACCTCATTTGCTCACATTGTATATAGACTTAATTTTCTACTGTATTATTGACTGTATGTTTGTTTTACTCCATGTGTAACTCTGTGTTGTTGTATGTGTCGAACTGCTTTGATTTATCTTGGCCAGGTCACAATTGTAAATGAGAACTTGTTCTCAACTTCCCTACCTGGTTAAATAAAGGTGAAATAAATAAAAAATATGTGGGAACTCATTCAAGACTGTTGGAAAAGCATTCCAGGTGAAGCTGGTTGAGAGAATGCCAAGAGTGTGCAAAGCTGTCACTTTGAAGAATCTAAAATCTAAAATATATTTTGATTTGTTTAACACTTTTTTGGTTACTACATGATTCCATATATGTTATTTCATACTTTTTATGTCTTCACTATTGTCAAAATAAAGTAAAACCCTTGAATGAGGAGGTGTCCAAATTTTTTACTAGTACTGTATATACATTATTTGTATACAATTTTTACAAATCAATAAAACATCGTAAAAAATAAAGTATATTACGATATGTGCCTGTGTGTGTTCGTATGTGCCTATTCGCGTGTGCCTGTGTGCGTGTGCATGGTGAGCTCTATTGTGTAGATAGAGTGTAAAAAAAAAAGGAAAAACAGGCAAGCAGGTTTTACTGTGGAGCCAGCGCTCTGTCTTCGGAAAGCGCTCTGTCTTTGGAAAGTCCTCTGCTTTAGAGAGAAGCCTCCCCTCTAAAGCCAGATAAGGCCTGGAGATAAGAGGGGGAGATAAACACAAGCACGTCTCCAGCTAGGCTCACTACCAGCAGTGTTATCAGACCACACAGACCCTCTTTGTTCTGTAACCCTTTCCTCCTAGTCATTCCCTAAAACTCCTGGCCAGATCCATATCAACACATCACATAATGGGGGAAAGGGTTAGTGGGGGGAGGGCTAGAAGGGCAGGGCTAGAGGGGCTAGAGGGCAGGGATAAAGGGGCAGGGCTAGAGGGCAGGGCTAAAGGGGCTAGAGGGGCAGGGCTAGATGGGGCTAGAGGGCAGGGCTAAAGGGGCTAGAGGGGCAGGGCTAGAGGGGCAGGAATAGAGGGGCAGGGCTAGAGGGCAGGGCTAGATGGGCTAGAGGGGCAGGGCTAGAGGGGCAGTGCTAGAGGGGCAGGGTTAGAGGGGATAGAGGGCAGGGTTAGAGGGTATAGCGGGCAGGGCTAGTGGGGTTAGAGGGGCAGGGCTAGAGGGGGTAGAGGGGCAGGGCTAGAGGGGCAGGGCTAGAGGGCAGGGCTAGAGGGGCTAGAGGGCAGGGCTAGAGGGGCTAGAGGGCAGGGCTAGAGGGGCTAGAGGGGCAGGGCTAGAGGGCAGGGATAGAGGGGCTTAAGGGGTTAGAGCAGGAGGCAGGCAATTCAATTCATAGTGAATAAAACAACTGTAATAGGGTCAATCTAATGGGGTGTGAGCATTTGTACATGCATGTATAGGGGTCTTATGTCTCTAGACATTGTGGGCAGAAGCATGTTGAATGGCGGGAGCACCTTGTGTATACAGCATGGAGAATGGTACTGATAACAGAATGGGCTTAGCATGGATTGGTTGGGAGAGTGAAATGTATCTATTGGACAACATTGGTCTTGACCTTGTGGAGTAGAATACTTGAGGAAATGATGTCATTGTGGAGCACAGAGCCACATGTTTATTGAACTGGCTACAGAGCTAGATGGGAATCTTCTTTTGTTTAATCATATACACAGTGCCTTCAGAAAGTATTTATACCCCTGGACTTATTACACATTTTGTTGTGTAACAGCCTGAATTCAAAATGTATTAAAAATATATTTCTCACCCATCTACACACATCTACTACACATACCCCATAATGAAAAAGTGAAAACATCATTTTTTTTTTTAAAGTTTGCAAATGTATTGAAAATATCCCCCCCCCCAAAAAACAACAACAAAATTAATAATAATAAAACATAAATGTAAAAATGAAATACCAAAATATCTCATTTACATAAGTATTCACACCCCTGAGTCAATACCTCGAAGAAGCACCTTTGGCAGCGATTGCAGCTTTCTGGGTTGTGCTACATCCACACATGGAATGTGCAACATTTGCCCATTATTCTTGTCAAAATTCTTCAAGCTCTGTCAAACTGGTTGTTGAACATTGCTAGACAAACATTTTCAAGTCTTGCTATAGAGTTTAAAATAGATTTAAGTCAAAACTGCAACTTGGCCCCTCAGGAACATTCACTTTCTTCTTGGTAAGCAACTCCAGAGTAGATTCGGCCTTGTGTTTTAGGTTATTGTCCTGCTGAAAGGTGAATTCATGTCCAAAGTGTCTGGATGAAAGCAGACTGAACCAGGTTTTCCTCTAGGATGTTGCCTCTAGGCCAGCAGCATCCCACCCTGCACCCCACAGACGGATTACTTCTGAAGCTAAGCAGGGTTGGTCCTGGTCAGGAGACCAGATGGTGTTGGAGGGCCAGTAGGAGGCACCCTTTCCACTAGTCTAAAAAAATATCCCAATGCCCTGTGTAGAGCGTGGTCTTTGGGATGGGATGTTAAACAGGTGTCCTGACTCTCTGTTCTCACTAAAAGATCCCATGGCATGTATCATAAGAGTAGGGCTGTTAACCCCTGTGTCCTGGCTAAATCTTCCCAATCTGGCTCTCATACTGTTGTAGTCACCTAATCATCCCCAGCTTACAATTGGCTCCTTCGTTCTCCTCTTCTGTAAGTGTTCCCCAGGTTGTTGCTGTAAATGAGAATGTGTCCTCAGTCACCTTACCTGGTAAAGTAAGGGTTTACATAATAACTTTTTTGTCCTGAATACAAGGTACTTGCTTTGCCACATTATTTGCAGTATTACTTTAGTGCATTGTTGCAAACAGGATGCATGTTCTAGAATATTTTTATTCTGTAAATGCTTCCTTCTTTTCCCTCTGTCAATTAAGTTAGTATTGTGGAGTAACTACAATGTTGTTGATCCATCCTCTGTTTTCTCCTATCACAGCCATTAAACTCTGTAATTGTTTTAAAGTCACCATTGGCCTCATGGTGAAATCCCTGAGAGGTTTCCTTCCTCTCCAGCAACTGAGTTAGGAAGGACGCTGTAACGGTTTTCTTTAGGTGAAGTAGAGGCGGACCAAAACGCAGTGTGGTGGTTAATCATGTTTTTAATAAAGACACTAGACATGAATAAACTAACAAAAACAATAAACGTGGAAAACCAAAAACAGCCCTATCTGGTGCAAAACACAGAGACAGGAACAATCTCCCACAAACACACAGTGAAACCCAGGCTACCTAAATATGGTTCCCAATCAGAGACAATGACTAACACCTGCCTCTGATTGAGAACCATGTCAGGCCAGACATAGAAATAGACAAACAAGACATCCAACATAGAATGCCCACTCAGATCACACCCTGACCAACCAAAACATAGAAACATACAAAGCAAACTATGGTCAGGGTGTGACAGACGCCTGTATCTTTGTAGTGACTGGGTGTATTGATACCCCATTCAAAGTGTAATCATTAACTTCACCATGCTCAAAGGGATATTCAATTTTTTTTTTGCCAACTACCAATGGGTGCCCTTACTTTGCGAGGCATTGGAAAACCTCCCTGGTCTTTGTGGTTGAATCTGTGTTTGAAATTCACTGCTCAACTGAGGGACCTTACAGATAATTGTATGTGTGGGGTACAGCGATGTGGTAGTCGTTAAAAAATCAATCATGTTACACACTATTATGACACACAGAGTGAGTACATGTAACTTATTATGTGACTTGTTAAGCAAATGCTGACACATGAACGTATTTAGGCTTGCCATAACAAAGGGGTTGAATACTTATTGACTCAAGACACTTCAGCTTTTCATTGATTATTAATTTGTAAAAATGTCAAAAAACATAATTCCACTCATCATGGTGTATTGTGTGTAGGCCAGTGACCAAAAAATAAACATGTTATACATTTTAAATTCAGGCTGTAACACAATAAAATGTGGCAAGTCAAGGGGTGTGACAACTTTCTGAAAGCATTGCCATAATAAAGAAAACCCCAACAAAGTGTCTTAACCTCTTGCTTCTACTCGGGACGCTTGCGTCCCAACTAGAGCTCTGGAAATGCAAATGCGCTACGCTAAATGCTAATAGTATTAGTTAAAACTCAAAAGTTCATTAAAATACACATGCAGGGTATCGAATTAAAGCTACACTCGTTGTGAATCCAGGCAACAAGTCAGATTTTTAAAATGCTTTTCGGCGAAAGCATGAGAAGCTATTATCTGATAGCATGTAACACCCCAAAAGACCCACAGGGGACGTAAACAAAATAATTAGCATTTCGGCGTTACACAAACCGCACAATAAAATAGAAAACATTCATTACCTTTCACCATCTTCTTTGTTGGCACTCCTAGATGTCCCATAAACACTATTTGGGTCTTTATTTCGATTAAATCGGTCCATATAAAGCCTAGATATCGTTATATGTAGACTGTGTGATAAACGAAAAAAACATAGTTTCAAAACGTAACGTCATTTTTTAAAATTCAAAAAGTCAACGATAAACTTTCACAAAACACTTCGAAATACGTTTGTAAAAAATCAAAAACTGAAAAATTGGGCGTGCAAAATTATTCAGCCCCTTTACTTTCAGTGCAGCAAACTCTCTCCAGTGAGGATCTCTGAATGATCCAATGTTGACCTAAATGACTAATGATGATAAATACAATCCACCTGTGTGTAATCAAGTCTCCGTATAAATGCACCTGCACTGTGATAGTCTCAGAGGTCCGTTAAAAGCGCAGAGAGCATCATGAAGAACAAGGAACACACCAGGCAGGTCCGAGATACTGTTGTGAAGAAGTTTAAAGCCGGATTTGGATACAAAAAGATTTCCCAAGCTTTAAACATCCCAAGGAGCACTGTGCAAGCGATAATATTGAAATGGAAGGAGTATCAGACCACTGCAAATCTACCAAGACCTGGCCGTCCCTCTAAACTTTCATCTCATACAAGGAGAAGACTGATCAGAGATGCAGCCAAGAGGCCCATGATCACTCTGGATGAACTGCAGAGATCTACAGCTGAGGTGGGAGAGTCTGTCCATAGGACAACAATCAGTCGTATATTGCACAAATCTGGCCTTTACGGAAGAGTGGCAAGAAGAAAGCCATTTCTTAAAGATATCCATAAAAAGTGTTGTTTAAAGTTTGCCACAAGCCACCTGGGAGACACACCAAACATGTGGAAGAAGGTGCTCTGGTCAGATGAAACCAAAATTGAACTTTTTGGCAACAATGCAAAACGTTATGTTTGGTGTAAAAGCAACACCCTGAACACACCATCCCCACTGTCAAACATGGTGGTGGCAGCATCATGGTTTGGGCCTGCTTTTCTTCAGCAGGGACAGGGAAGATGGTTAAAATTGATGGGAAGATGGATGGAGCCAAATACAGGACTATTCTGGAAGAAAACCTGATGGAGTCTGCAAAAGACCTGAGACTGGGACGGAGATTTGTCTTCCAGCAAGACAATGATCCAAAACATAAAGCAACATCTACAATAGAATGGTTCAAAAATAAACATATCCAGGTGTTAGAATGGCCAAGTCAATGTCCAGACCTGAATCCAATCGAGAATCTGGAAAGAACTGAAAACTGCTGTTCACAAATGCTCTCCATATAACCTCACTGAGCTCGAGCTGTTTTGCAAGGAGGAATGGGAAAAACATTCATTCTCTCGATGTGCAAAACTGATAGAGACATACCCCAAGCGACTTACAGCTGTAATCGCAGCAAAAGGTGGCGCTACAAAGTATTAACTTAAGGGGGCTGAATAATTTTGCACGCCCAATTTTTCAGTTTTTGATTTGTTAAAAAGTTTGAAATATCCAATAAATGTCATTCCACTTCATGATTGTGTCCCACTTGTTGTTGATTCTTCACAAAAAAATACAGTATTATATCTTTATGTTTGAAGGCTGAAATGTGGCAAAAGGTCGCAAAGTTCAAGGGGGCCGAATACTTTCGCAAGGCACTGTAGATAGATAGATCGATCTAAACCTATAGTCAGTGGCCATTGACCACGAATCCACCGCATGGAGAATTAAACTATTCTTTCACACACTAACATCCATGGTTCACACACCAACAGATAGCAGGGTAATAAGCACAACATGAGGGAGGGAGTATGTAGACTGACTTACCTCTGTGTCTGTTAGTCGTTTTGTCAAACATAAGCATGGCGTCCTCTACCTGCAAGACACAAAAAGAGGAAAAGATTAGTCTCAATAAAAAACAAACTGAAAGAGATGGAGACACGGAGAGAGAGAGAGAGAGAGACAGACACACAGAGAGGGAGACAGAGAGAGAGACACAGAGAGAGACAGAGAGAGAGAGAGATAGAGAGAGAGAGAGATAGATGGGAAAGTCAGAGAGAGACACAGAGAGAGAGAGAGAGAGAGAGAGAGACACACACACACACACAGAGAGACACAGAGAGAGACAGAGAGAGAGACACAGAGAGAGAGACACACAGAGAGAGCACAGAGAGAGAGACACACAGGGAGAGAGAGAGACACACAGAGAGAGAGAGACAGAGAGAGAGACACGGAGTGAGAGAGAGAGAGACAGAGAGACACGGAGTGAGAGAGAGAAACGCAGAGAGAGACAGAGAGACACAGAGAGAGAGAGAGAGAGAGAGAGAGAGAGAGACAGAGAGACACAGAGAGAGAGACAGCGAGAGAGAGAGACACAGAGAGAGAGAGAGACAGAGAGAGAGAGAGAGAGGCAGAGAGAGAGAGGCAGAGAGAGAGAGGCAGAGCGAGAGAGAGAGAGAGAGAGAGAGAGAGAGAGAGAGAGAAAGAGAGAGAAAGAGAGAGAAAGAGAGAGAGAGGCAGAGCGAGAGAGAGAGAGAGAGAGAGAGAGAGAGAGAGAGAGAGGCAGAGCGAGAGAGAGAGGCAGAGAGAGAGAAAGAGAGAGAGAGGCAGAGCGAGAGAGAGAGATAGAGAGAAAGAGAACTATGGTGCCGTGTGACATATGTCCCTAGATGTGTAATGTGAGTAATGACTGGGCTGTGGCGTCACAATGTCAAGACCACACTGGAACCCTGAGAGAGGCTCAGTGTGTGTGTTTGCAAGGACACGAGTGGCAGTGCCAACTCAAGCACAGCAACGGAATCATGATTTAGGAGATACATGAACACACACAGCGGCTCTTACTATCTCTCTGTGTCACATACACACATTCCAGCACGTTTCACACACGTCCCGGCACACATGCCTCTTAAAACCACACACACACATCCCAAAATATACCTAAAAAAACACACACTCTCCCTCTCAGGTGTACCTGAAACCCCCCCCACACACACACAGACCACTATAAAAACAAACGTTGTGTAAAGTACAGTCTTCATCTTGACTACTAAAAACACTATGCTTCAACCCTCCCTCCATACTACCTTCCCTTCCTCAGAAGGCACAAATCAATCTCTCTTCCACTGAGAGCCGTGTTGCTGTGAGCCATAATCATATTCATCAGGCTCAATCAGCCACAATGAGGAATCATCTGACTGTCTGTACTCCTGATGCAGATAGACGCTAAATGCCATTACCCAACGCACCGGGAACACAAGGGACAAACATACATACAGCCACACTAATGTGTAAAAGTGGAGCATTGTGCTATTTTATTGGAGAAAACGTTGTCACTAGGAGAAGGACTACTGGTGGTGTGGGGTGGGGTGTGGTTGTGGTGGTGTGGTAATGTGGTGGTGTGTCGTGGTGGTGTGGTGGCGTGGTGCTGTATTGTGGTGCTGTGTCGTGATAGTGTGGTATGGTGGTGGTGTGGTGCTGTAGTGTGGTGCTGTGTCGTGGTTGTGTGGTATGGTGGTGGTGTGGTGCTGTAGTGTGGTGCTGTGTCGTGGTTGTGTGGTATGGTGGTGGTGTGGTGCTGTGTCGTGGTTGTGTGGTATGGTGGTGGTGTGGTGCTGTGTCGTGGTTGTGTGGTATGGTGGTGGTGTGGTGCTGTAGTGTGGTGCTGTGTCGTGGTTGTGTGGTATGGTGGTGGTGTGGTGCTGTATTGTGGTGCTGTGTCGTGGTAGTGTGGTATGGTGGTGGTGTGGTGCTGTAGTGTGGTGCTGTGTCGTGGTTGTGTGGTATGGTGGTGGTGTGGTGCTGTAGTGTGGTGCTGTGTCGTGGTTGTGTGGTATGGTGGTGGTGTGGTGCTGTAGTGTGGTGCTGTGTCGTGGTTGTGTGGTATGGTGGTGTGGTGGTGTGTGGTGTGGTGAGGTGTGCCTGGCTGCCTCCATTACAGTTGTTAAGTTAAAAGAGGGAGAGAAAACGCTGGACACAGCAGGATATTTGGGTGGGGGATGGATGGGGTGACGGAGTCCGCCTGGGCAGTGTTCCCCAGTCACTGTTGCTAGGTAACAGGGTTAAGCTGGCCATGAGTCCAGAGCTGGCTGTGGCTGGCAGAGGAGATTTGCTGTCCAGTGTGAATGAATGAGTGTCTGTCCGGGTGTGTGTGTGTGTAGTAGTAGAGCTGTCCCGGCAGATGATGGGAGGAGACAGCACCAGAGTCTGCCTCATATGTAACTGTCTGACTGGATAAAGGCCACAGTGGCCAGCACACATACACACACCCTCCCCTATCCCCTACCTCTCTACACTGGTGGCTGAAGCTCTGTGTCACCTATCACCATGTAACACAGTGGCAGGAGGTATTACCGCTACACTGCAGTTGGGGAGGCTCTCCTTTTGTTTCCCTTCACCTCTGTCTACCCCTGCTAGGTGCTTAGGAAATATGTGTCAGTGTGTGTCGTCCTGAATCCATTCAATCAGAAATGGGACCTTTTACTTGTTAGCATTGGCACTTCTGCCCTGGGCAGTGGGTGTGCTGTGTATGAGAAAGAAAGAGAGACAGCTATAGAGAGAGAGAGTTATGAGGCCAGAGACCTGTCCTCACAGAGGGTGCGAGGTTCAGATCGATGCAAAGCGGCCACTTTAGCAGCCATTTGCACCGAGTAGCAGTGACGGACATCTCCTAATGCATTCAGATGTGCCGAAGAATTAATTAGCCAGCTCTCTCTCTCTCGCACACACACACACACACACACACACACACACACACACACACACACACACACACAGGGCAACAGTTAAATCACTCTTCTCAGTATGGCCGCTGCCTCCAGTTAAAAGCCCCCCGTGTCAGACTGTTAAACCTGAGCTGGTCGGGCTACTCTGACATTAAACGCCATTTCAGCTAATTGGTGCAGCCACCGCAGCTTTTACTGTCCATCCAGTGATCTGCAGAGAGGGCTTAATACAGACACGTAGGCCAGGCACAATGACTAACGTCATCATAATGCCTGCTTTCTGACAGCACACAGAGAGCTGCGCCTGCCGCTACTGCTGTTAACATGCTTTCAAATGTACAGTCGTGGCCAAAAGTTTTGAGAATGACACAAATATTAATTTTCACAAAGTCTGCTGCCTCAGTTTGTATGATGGCAATTTACATATACTCCAGAATGTTATGAAGAGTGATCAGTCCCTCTTTGCCATGCATATGAACTGAATCCCCCCTCAAAAACAAATCCACTGCATTTCAGCCCTGCCACAAAAGGACCAGCTGACATCATGTCAGTGATTCTCTCGTTAACACAGGTGTGAGTGTTGACGAGGACAAGGTTGGAGATCGCTCTGTCATGCTGATTGAGTTTGAATAACAGACTGGAAGCTTCAAAAGAGGGTGGTGCTTGGAATCATTGTTCTTCCTCTGTCAAACATGGTTACCTGCAAGGAAACACTTGCCGTCATCATTGCTTTGCACAAAAAGGGCTTCACAGGCAAGGATATTGCTGCCAGTAAGATTGCACCTAAATCAACCATTTATCGGATCATCAAGAACTTTAAGGAGAGTGGTTCAATTGTTCTGAAGAAGGCTTCAGGGCACCCAAGAAAGTCCAGCATGCGCCAGGACCGTCTCCTAAAGTTGATTCAGCTGCGGGATCGGGGCACCACCAGTACAGAGCTTGCTCAGGAATGGCAGCAGGCAGGTGTGAGTGCATCTGCACGCACAGCGAGACAAAGACTTTTGGAGGATGGCCTGGTGTCAAGAAAGGCAGCAAAGAAGCCACTTCTCTCCAGGAAAAACATCAGGGACAGACTGATATTCTGCAAAAGGTACAGGGATTGGACTGCTGAGGACTGGGGTACAATCATTTTCTCTGATGAATCCCCTTTCTGATTGTTTGGGTCATCCGGAAAAAAGCTTGTCCGGAGAAGACAAGGTGAGCGCTACCATCAGCCCTGGAGGTAGGGGGGTATCATGCCAACAGTAAAGCATCCTGAGACCATTCATGTGTGGGGTTGCTTCTCAGCCAAGGGAGTGGGCTCACTCACAATTTTTCCTAAGAACACAGCCATGAATAAAGAATGGTACCAACACATCCTCCGAGACAACTTGTCCCAAAAATCCAGGAACAGTTTGGTGACGAACAATGCCTTTTCCAGTATGATGGAGCACCTTGCCATAAGGCAAAAGTGATAACTAAGTGGCTCGGGAAACAAAACATCGATATTTTGGGTCCATGGCAAGGAAACTCCCCAGACCTTAATCCCATTGAGAACTTGCGGTCAATCCTCAAGAGGCGGGTGGACAAACAAAAACCCACAAATTCTGACAAACTCCAAGCATTGATTATGCAAGAATGGGCTGCCATCAGTCAGGATGTGGCCCAGGAGTTAATTGACAGCATGCCAGGGCGGATTGCAGAGGTCTTGAAAAAGAAGGGTGCAAATAATGACTCTTTGCATTAACTTCATGTAATTGTCAATAAAAGCCTTTGACACTTATGAAATGCTTGTAATTATACTTCAGTATTCCATAGTAACATCTGACAAAATTATCTAAAGACACTGAAGCTGCAAACTTTGTGGAAATTAATATTTGTGTCTCAAAAATTCTCAAAACTTTTGGCCACGACTGTAGTGGAGCTACAGACTGGAGGGTCACAGTGAGGGGAAAAGTGAGGGGATGAGTGAGGGGATGGAGAGGTTGAAGCTACAGACTGGAGGGGAAAGTGAGGGGATAGACAGACTGAAAATCGGTGAGGGGGTGGAGGTAGGGGGGTAAAGCAGTGAGGTGTGGAGGTAGGGGGTAGAGCAGTGAGGTGTGGAGGTAGGGGGTAGAGCAGTGAGGTGTGGAGGTAGGGGGGTAGAGTAGTGAAGTGAGGTGTGGAGGTAGGGGGTAGAGCAGTGAGGTGAGGTGTGGAGGTAGGGGGTAGAGCAGTGAGGTGAGGTGTGGAGGTAGGGGGTAGAGCAGTGAGGTGAGGTGTGGAGGTAGGGGGTAGAGCAGTGAGGTGAGGTGTGGAGGTAGGGGGTAGAGCAGTGAGGTGAGGTGTGGAGATAGGGGGTAGAGCAGTGAGGTGAGGTGTGGAGGTAGGGGGGTAGAGCAGTGAGGTGTGGAGGTAGGGCGTAGAGCAGTGAGGTGTGGAGGTAGGGGCGTAGAGCAGTGAGGTGAGGTGTGGAGGTAGGGGGTAGAGCAGTGAGGTGTGGAGGTAGGGGCGTAGAGCAGTGAGGTGTGGAGGTAGGGGCGTAGAGCAGTGAGGTGTAGAGGTAGGGGCGTAGAGCAGTGAGGTGTGGAGGTAGGGGGGTAGAGTAGTGAGGTGAGGTGTGGAGGTAGGGGTGTAGAGCAGTGAGGTGTGGATGTAGGGGCATAGAGCAGTGTGGGGGTGGAGGTAGGGGCGTAGAGCAGCGAGGGGGTGGAGGTAGGGGCGTAGAGCAGCGAGGGGGTGGAGGTAGGGGCGTAGAGCAGCGAGGGGGTGGAGGTAGGGGCGTAGAGCAGCGACGGGGTGGAGGTAGGGGGCGTAGAGCAGCGGGGGGTGGAGGTAGGGGCGTAGAGCAATGAGGGATGGAGGTAGGGGCGTAGAGCAATGAGGGATGGAGGTAGGGGCGTAGAGCAGCGAGGGGGTGGAGGTAGGGGCGTAGAGCAGTGAGGTGTAGAGGTAGGGGCGTAGAGCAATGAGGGATGGAGGTAGGGGCGTAGAGCAATGAGGGATGGAGGTAGGGCGTAGAGCAGCGAGGGGGTGGAGGTAGGGGCGTAGAGCAGTGAGGTGTAGAGGTAGGGGCGTAGAGCAGTGAGGTGTGGAGGTAGGGGGTAGAGTAGTGAGGTGAGGTGTGGAGGTAGGGCGTAGAGCAGTGAGGTGTGGATGTAGGGGAGTAGAGCAGTGTGGGGGTGGAGGTAGGGGCGTAGAGCAGCAGCGGGGGTGGAGGTAGGGGCGTAGAGCAGCGAGGGGTGGAGGTAGGGGCGTAGAGCAGCGAGGGGGTGGAGGTAGGGGCGTAGAGCAATGAGGGATGGAGGTAGGGGCGTAGAGCAGCGAGGGGGTGGAGGTCGTGGGGTAGAGCAGCGAGGGGTGGAGGTAGGGGCGTAGAGTAGTGAGGTGGTGGAGGTAGGGGCGTAGAGCAGCGAGGGGGGAAGGTCGGGGGTAGAGCAGCGAGGGGGTGGAGGTCGGGGGGTAGAGCAGCGAGGGGGTGGAGGTCGGGGGTAGAGCAGCGAGGTGGTGGAGGTCGGGGGGTTGCAGATGTTTCCTATTTGCAGGGGGCAGTAATCCCCACCTTCTGGAGATGTAACCCAGTATCTCTTACAGCTTTTATGATGCACAGATCTGCATCGGTTGAGAGCACAGACAGACGCACGCACGCAGCACGCACGCACGCACGCACGCACGCACGCACGCACGCACGCACGCACGCACACACACACACGAGGACTTCAGTTGACTAGTTGGCAACCCCCAAAAGTGAAAGGGCCACAATGTTTGTGGAACCAGCTTGAGATGCCACTATGTTCACTATTTTATGCTTCTAATATAAAGCAGCTTTAACAATGAGTCTTGATACTGTGCAGTCAGGTGGCTGTAGATCAAGACGTATGGACCCTCAACCACAATGGACAGTAATCAATATACTGGTCGAAATTGTATAGACTTGCATAGACACACACATACAAATACACACACAAACCTATACGTTATACAGCAAGCAATTGCTTGGCAGGTCCTGGCAGTCTCTCAATTAAAGCCAGCGGCATTTGTTGCTGACTCTGTTCCCTGCTGCCAATTTCTCTTTCAGGTGGTTGTGGGAAGTTCGTTGACAGCATGTTTTGCTTACGCTGGAAATATAATTGGAACTGCAAAATGTATTACCAGAGGGCTGGAGGGAATACAAGCTTGGGGTGGTGGGAGACACTGCCTGGCAGACAGACACAGGTAGATTGTGTTTTGTAACCAGGGGAAAATGGAAGGGATGCAATCCAACACTTGGGTAAATTCACCAGGACCCCAGGGAGAGTCAGACAGACCAACAGAGAGAAATATATCTACTGCCTGTCATTCAGGGAGACAGAAAATGTAACTTCCTTACTGAGGAAAGCAGTGACAATAAAAAGTATCTCTTCCCTATCACACCAAACGCAATCATGAAAGCCAGGCAAAATGGAGGAACACCCAAAAACACACACACAAATTATTTTTTTTAAATCAGCCAAGATAAATGATTTACCTAAGGAAAATGAAAAGCTGTAATGTCTTTAGTCAATAAGTATTCAGCCCTTCTTATGACAAGCCGAAATAAGTTCAGGAGTGTCACGACTTCCACAGGAGTCGGTTCCTCTCCTTGTTCGGGTGGTGCTCGGCCGACGACTTCGCCGGTCTTCTAGCCATCGCCAATCCACTTTTAATTTTCCATTGGTTTTGTCTTTGTTTCCCACACACCTGGTTTTCATTTCCCTCTTACTGGTCATGTATTTAACCCTCTGTTTCCCCATGTCTTTGTGTGTGATTGTTTGTTGTTGAGGTCGGTATGTTTCTGGCTGTTTTTTTCCCGGGTGCTGGTTTCCCCCGTGCTTTGGGGGAACCGTTATTGTTCGCGCATTGGTACTGTTACTTTGTGCTATTTTCTAAGTAAAGTGCGTTGTTCACTCATCTCTGCTCTCCTGCGCCTGACTTCATGCACCAGCCACACCCACCGCCTGACAAGGAGTAAACGTTTGCTTAACAAGTCCCATAATAAGTTGCATGGACTCACTGTGCAATAATACTGTTATAATAATATAGATGGGTCAAAATAAAAAAGCAGACATTGAATATCCATTTGAGCATCGTGCAATTATTAATTAGGCTTTGGATGGTGTATCAATACACCCAGTCACTACAAAGATACAGGCCTCCTTCCTAACTCAGTTGCAGGAGAGGAAGGAAACTGCTCAGGGATTTCACCATGAGGTCAATGGTGACTTTAGAACAGTTACACAGTTTAATGGCTGTGATGAGAGAAAACAGAGGATGGATCAACAGCATTGTATTTACTGCACAATACTAACCTAACTGACAGAGTAAAAAGAAGGAAGCCTGTACACAGTTGTGTAAACTACTTAAGTAAAAATATTACTACTTAAGTAGTTTTTGGCTGTATCTGTACTTTACTATTTATATTTTTGACAATGTTTACTTCACTGTATTCCTAAAGAAAATAATGTGCTTTTTACTCTGACACTCAAAAGTATTCGTTACATATTTAATGCTTAGCAGGACAGGAAAATGGTCTAATTCACACACTTACCAAAAGAACATCATTGGTCATCCCTATTGCCTCTGATCTGGCGGTCTCACTAAACACATGCTTTTTGTGTAAATTACACCGGAGTGTTGGAGTGTGCCCTTGTCATAGGAGAATTAGAAATGACAGCCAGTGTCAAGGCCCAAACACATCACCTTCATCACCTGTAAGCACCTTCATTGTTTAACTGCCTCACAGTCTATTGTGTGAAATCCTATATACTGCATTAGGAGGAAGAAGCACTTATCTCAAGGATAGAGGATACATGTGATTCTGTCTGTGGGTGGTGACGGTAAAATGTCGGTATTCCCATATATGAGTAGTTTGTTTCCTTGCACTCCAATCTGGATTGTGATGTGAGAGATTGGTCCCCTTCCTCTGTAGCAGCCAGCCAGTTCGTCTCCTAGCCCGCCTCACGCTTCATTCACTTTTATCACTGGTGATTAAACAAGGAGCTCTGGGCTGCACCACTCTCTGTGGAAAACAATGCAATTAATGTCAGCCGCATCAAAACAACACAGTAAAATGGACGGGAAACATCTCCTCTGAGGGCCTAGCTGGGAGGAAGGATGAGCAGTATGTACCAGACTGATTCAGGGTTCAATGGGAAACAGTGGAGATTGCTGCTGTGTGTGGTGCACACCGCTGACAGCCAAGACAATGAGCAGGTATTAATAGGAGAGCGGACAATTTAAATGGTTACGCTTCAATACATGGACAATGGGGATGAACATATCAGCGGTCAAGGTTCAGTGACTGGTCATTTCTGTTATGATAAGCCAGGCCAAGAACTGCAAGAGATTACCTCATATGTCAAATCTGCATTTGCCAGTTTATAGAAGGAAGGCCAACACCAAGAAGTCATATAGTCAAATCTAGAATAAGAAGCCAAGGGACAAGCACTACACAGAACAACACACTCCCTTTCTACACCCACCTACACAGAACAACACACTCCCTTTCTACAGAGAACAACACACTCCCTTTCTACACCCACCTACACAGAACAACACACTACCTTTCTACACCCACCTACACAGAACAACACACTCCCTTTCTACACCCACCCTACACAGAACAACACACTCCCTTTCTACACCCACCTACACAGAACAACACACTCCCTTTCTACACCCACCTACACAGAACAACACACTCCCTTTCTACACCCACCTACACATAACAACACACTCCCTTTCTACACCCACCTACACAGAACAACACACTCCCTTTCTACACCCACCTACACAGAACACACTCCTTTCTACACCCACCTACACAGAACAACACACTCCTTTCTACACCCACCTACACAGAACAACACACTCCTTTCTACACCCACCTACACAGAACAACACACTCCCTTTCTACACCCACCTACACATAACAACACACTCCCTTTCTACACCCACCCTACACAGAACAACACACTCCCTTTCTACACCCACCTACACAGAACAACACACTCCCTTTCTACACTCACCTACACAGAACAACACAATCCCTTTCTACACCCACCTACACAGAACAACACACTCCATTTCTACACAGAACAACACACTCCCTTTCTACACCCACCTACACAGAACAACACACTCCCTTTCTACACCCACCTACACAGAACAACACAATCCCTTTCTACACCCACCTACACAGAACAACACACTCCCTTTCTACACCCACCTACACAGAACAACACACTCCCTTTCTACACAGAACAACACACTCCCTTTCTACACCCACCTACACAGAACAACACACTCCCTTTCTACACAAAACAACACACTCCCTTTCTACACAGAACAACACAATCCCTTTCTACACCCACCTACACAGAACAACACACTCCCTTTCTACACCCACCTACACAGAACAACACACTCCCTTTCTACACCCACCTACACAGAACAACACACTCCCTTTCTACACCCACCTACACAGAACAACACACTCCCTTTCTACACCCACCTATGCTGCCCAGGGAATATGGCCATCCTCAGTCCCAGTACAATAGGGATTAGGGGATATTATCGACTCATCGTCACTAAGGCCTGGCACTTACAAGAACTGCGATGTAAATGTATGTAAATCTGCACACTTCAGTGACAGCCTAAACATGAGAAACGGATCAGATTAGGTTCTGCAGTCAGCCCCCAGATAAGCTTATTACGAGCTAAAAACGTTTAATTAGAACACTATAAACAAGGGTTTCAGCTGTGTGTGTGTGTGTGTGTGTAAGAGTTTCTGCTCTCTAAGGACAATTCCAGTATATGATATACAGTAAACAGAGCTTCCAAACATACTACTCATTGTCAGTAGAGAAAACTAACGATACAGTAGTTACTTTAGCCTTGTGGGAAAACATAACGGACCTCTACCTACAGTAGTGTCTACTTCTTAGCAACAGAACAGAACCATGCGTGGGTCCATGCATGTGTGCGTGTTCGCCCCTCTCCTGACAAGGGGAGTAAAACCTGATCTGGAAACACAAGCCCACTGCCCGTTACTTAGCCTGGTAACAGGAGACACAGGCTCGTTCTGTTTCTCTGAACGCTGTTCAGTTTGAACAAAGCGACCTTCCGAGGAATGGGCAAGATATCACATTTATACTGTATGGTTCTGTCTGAGAGGTACTCTCTCTGTCTCTCACACCAGGTGCTCAGTGAAAAGCAGAGGTTTGGGTAAGTTTTTCCTCCGACACATTAGTGTGGCTGACATCCGGGTCAAGCGAGCAGTGTGATAAGAAGTAGACGGCCAGGTGGGTCATGTTTCGGAGGACGTGTGACTCCACCTTTGCCTCTTCCAAGCCCATTGAGGAGTAAAACATTTAAACGTGTTAACCCTCGCAGGGCTGCAGGACCAGACAGCATCCCCAGCCGCGTCCTCAGGGCATGCGCAGACCAGCTGGCTGGTGTGTTTACAGACATATTCAATCAATCCTTATCCCAGTCTGCTGCTCCCACATAATTCAAGAGGGCCACCATTGTTCCTGTTCCCAAGAAAGCTAAGGTAACTGATCTAAATTACTACCGCCCTGTGGCACTCACTTCCGTCATCATGAAGTGCTTTGAGAAACTAGTCAAGGACCATATCACCTCCACCCTACCTGACACCCTAGACCCACTCCAATTTGCTTACCGCCCCAATAGGTCCACACACGACGCAATCGCCATCACACTGCACACTGCCCTAACCCATCTGGACAAGAGGAATACCTATTAAAGAATGCTGTTCATCGATTACAGCTCAGCATTTAACACCATAGTACCCTCCAAACTCGTCATCAAGCCCGAGACCCTGGCCCTGTGCAACTGGGTCCTGGACTTCCTGACGGGCCACCCCCAGGTGGTGAGGGTAGGTAACAACATCTCCACCCCGCTGAGCCTCAACAATGGGTCCCCACAAGGGTGCGTTTCCAGCCCTCTCCTGTACTCCCTGTTCACCCACGACTCCGTGGCCACGCACGCCTCCAACTCAATCATCAAGTTTGCAGACGACACTACAGTGGTAGACTTGATTACCAACAACGACGAGACGGCCTACAGGGAGGAGGTGAGGGCCCTCAAAGTGTGGTGTCAGGAAAATAACCTCTCACTCAATGTCAACAAAACAAAGGAGATGATCGTGGACATCAGGAAACAGCCAAGGGAGCACCCCCCTATCCACATCGACGGGACAGCAGTGGAGAGGGTGGAGAGTTTTAAGTTCCTCGGCGTACACATCACGGACAAACTGAAATGGTCCACCCACACAGACAGCGTGGTGAAGAAGGCGCAGCAGCGCCTCTTCAACCTCAGGAGGCTGAAGAAATTCAGCTTGCCACCAAAAACACTCACAAACTTTTACAGATGCATAATCGAGAGCATCCTGTCGGGCTGTATCACCGCCTGGTACGGCAGATGCTCCGTCCATAACCGGAAGGCTCTCCAAAGGGTAGTGAGGTCTGCACAACGCATCACCGGGTGCAAACTACCTGCCCTCCACTGTATTCACATCCTACCATACCTTTGTCTGTACATTATGCCTTGAATCTATTCTACTGTGCCCAGAAACCTGCTCCTTTCACTCTCTGTTCTGAACGTACTAGACGGCCAGTTCTTTTAGCCTTTAGCCGTACCCTTATCCTACACCTCCTCTGTTCCCCTGGTGATGTGGAGGTTAATCTAGGCCCTGCAGTGCCTAGCTCCACTCCCATTATCACAGGCACTCTCATTTGTTGACTTCTGTAACTAAAAACCTTTGTTTCATGCATGTTAACATTAGAAGCCTCCTCCCTAAGTTTGTTTTATTCACTGCCCGAACACACTCTGCACAACCTGGATGTCCTAGCCGTGTCTGAATCCTGGTTTAGGAAGACCACCAAAAACCCTAAAATTTCCATCCCTAACTATAACATTTTCCGACAAGATAGAACTGCTTGCTATAGACCACCCTCTGCCCCGAGCTGTGCTCAGGAAACCATGCGAATGGATTGCCCCCCATCTATCCTCAGAGCTCGTATTGTTAGGTGACCTAAACTGGGATATGCTTAACACCCCGACCATCCTACAATCTAAGCTTGATGCTCTCAATATCACACAAATTATCAATGAACCCACCAGGTACAACCCCAAATCCATAAACATGGGAACCCTCATAGATATCATCCTAACCAACTTGCCCTCCAAATACACCTGCTGTCTTCAACCAGGATCTCAGCGATCACTGCATCATTGCCTGCGTCCGTAATGGGTCTGCGGTCAAGCGACCACCCCTCATCACTGTCAAACGCTCCCTAAAACACTTCAGCGAGCAGACCTTTCTAATCGACCTGGCCCGGGTATCCTGGAAGGATATTGACCTCATTCCTTCAGTAGAGGATGCCTGGTTATTCTTTAAAAGTGCTTTCCTCACCATCTTAAGTAAGAACGCCCCATTCAAAAGAAATATAACCAGGAACAGATATAGCCCTTGGTTCACTCCAGACCTGACTGCTCTTGACCAGCGCAAAAACATCCTGTGGTGTACTGCATTAGCATCGAATAGCCCCCGTGATAGGCAACTTTTCAGGGAAGTTAGGAACCAATATACACAGGCAGTTAGGAAAGCAAAGGCTAGCTTTTTCAAACAGAAATTTGCATCCTGTAGCACTAACTTCAAAAAGTTTTGGGACACTGTAAAGTTCATGGAGAATAAGAGCACCTCCTCCCAGCTTCACACTGCACTAGGAAACAAAATCACCACCGATAAATCCGCAAAAATTGAGAATTTCAATAAGCATTTTTCTATGGCTGGCCATGCTTTCCACCTGGCTACCCCTAACCCGGTCAACAGCCCTGCACCCCTGACTGCAACTTGCCCAGGCCTCCCCATTTCTCCTTCACCCAAATCCAGATAGCTGATGATCTGAAAGAGCTGCAAAATCTGGACCCCTACAAATCAGCAGGGCTAGACAATCTGGACCCTCTGTTCCTAAAATTATCCGCTGAAATTGTTGCAACCCCTATTACGAGCTCTTTCAACCTCTGTTTCGTATCTTCTGAGATCACCAAAGATTGTAAAACTGCCGCGGTAATCGCCCTCTTCAAAGGGGAAGACACTCTAGACCCAAACTGCTACAGACCTATATCTATCCTACTCTGCCTTTCTAAGGTCTTCGAAAGCCAAGTTAACAAACAGATCACTGACCATTTCGAATCCCACCGTACCTTTTCCGCTATGCAATCTGGTTTCAGAGCTGGTCATGGGTGCATATCAGCTCATGGTCCTAAACGACATCATAACCACCATCGAAAGAAGACAATACTGTGGAGCTGTATTCATCGACCTGGCCAAGGCTTTCGACTCTGTCAATCCCCACATCCTCATCGGCAGACTCAACAGCCTTGGTTTCTCAAATGACTGCCTCGCCTGGTTCACCAACTACTTCTCAGATAGTTCTCGACTTCGGTGATGTCATTTACAAAATAGCCTCCAACACTCTCCTCAGCAAATTGGATGCAGTCTATCACAGCGCCATCTGTTTTGTCACCAAAGCCCCATATACTACCCACCACTGCGACCTGTATGCTCTCGTTGGCTGGCCCTCGCTTCATATTCGTTTCCAAACCCACTGGCTTCAGGTCATCTATAAGTCTATGCTAGGTAAAGCCCCACCTTATCTCAGCTCACTGGTCACCATAGCAGTAGCCACCCGCAGCACGCGCTCCAGCAGGTATATTTCACTGGTCACCCCCAAAGCCAATTCCTCCTTCGGCCGCCTTTCCTTCCAGTTCTCTGCTGCCAATGACTGGAACGAACTGCAAAAATCACTGAAGCCTCACTAGCTTTAAGCACCAGCTGTCAGAGCAGCTCACAGATCACTGTACCTGTACATAGCCAATCTGTAAATAGCCCATCCAACTACCTCATCACCATATTGCTATTTATTTAGCTCCTTTGCACCCCGGTATCTCAACTTGCACACTCATCTTCTGCACATCTATCATCCCAGTGTTTAATTTGCCATACTGTAATTACTTTGCCACTATGGCCTATTTATTGCCTCAACCCCCCTTATCTTACCTCATTTGCACACACTGTATATAGACGTTCTCTATTGTGTTATTGACTGTATGTGTGTTCATTCCATGTGTAACTCTGTCTTGTTGTTTGTGTCACACTGCTTTGCTTTGTCTTGGCCAGGTTGCAGTTGTAAATGAGAACATGTTCTCAACTAGCCTACCTGGTTAAGTAAAGGTGAAATAAAATAAAACATTAATTTATTTTTAATCAGATACAAAGTTAAAATGTGATAAGTGATAAAACAGTCCCCCGTTCATCCTAAACAACAGACAGTACACAGACAGTACAAAGTAGCAGCAGATTATCTCTTTATCAGAACATTTGACGGAGACACTCACAGACAAAGACAACTCCTGGTGTCTGTCTGTCTGTCTGACTATTTGTCTGTCTGCCCAGCTACATATTCATGAGGTGGTCATGTGGCGTGATGGAGGTCTGGGGAGACAGGGAAGACAGCGATTCAACCGAGCCATACATATTCTATCAGCCCTGAACCTCCTCAAGGTACTGCTACTACAATGATGGTTTCCACACAATTCACACCACACAACACTTATCCCAGAAGGCCACCACGACAACACCACAGCCAATAAAACACACAACGCAGAAATATCAGGAACGAGGTGTGTCGTGGTTATGACTCGGGGCTGGCGATGACAAGAAACAGCCTGGCTGGATGTTGTGGTGATGTGATGCTGTCACAGGGCCTGGGGAGATTTATTCAGGCGACGCGGAGGAGATTGTGTCACATTGACCACGACTGGTGATTAATTCTCAGTGTTTGTGTCGACGTGAGCTGTGGGAGAGGAGAGGACCCGCCCCCATTCACAAAAACCCTTTAATTTATAGGGCTTTAACGCTCCCATCCCAGTCTAGATGAGACGTGCCCTGCCATGGTGCTTTACTACAGCACCCTGGACTGACTGGACACTCTTTCTCTCTCTCTCTCCTTTTCTCTCTGTCTCTTTCTTCCACTCCCCTGTCTGTCTCTTTCTCCAGCTCGCTCTCTCTATCTTTCTCTCTCTCCCTCTCTCTCCTCTCTCTCGGTCTCTCCCTAACATAATATAGGCTTGCAACCAGAGCCCCCTGCATGTAGGAGATGTCCCTCATGTCGTATTTCCATGGAGACCACCACACCAATGTGTCGCCGGTGTTTTGTTAATGTAAACTAGTGTAATTGTGTTTCCATTAGGAGTGTGACACTAGGAGATATGAAGGAGAATATGAGGAGCAGGGTGGCGAAAGACAATTCTACTCTTCAATTCACATTACAGTATCGCCTTACCTTTCGTGTGGCTGGCAATGCCACATTCTTGGTCCGCAGCTCATACTGACTGTAAACATCACAGTAGCCACTAGCCAGTAAGCACAAACTATTCAACAATGACGGAACAATTTCTTCTAAAACATATTACACTCTTGAATAATGCAACAATACACAAGCATGTATGTGAAGACAATTAAAAGGATTATTTTATTGTCTGAAGGGTACATTCATTACATTTTACTTCAAGACAAAAGCACAGAGTTGCTATAACAGCATGTCTTCATCACGGAACATTAGCCTATCAAAAATTAACCCTCTCATACCAAGATAAAAGTATAGTAGGCCTACCTTCAAACCAACATTACAACAAACCAGGCTTTATTTTTTATAAATATCATGCAAATCAAATTCTGGCCTGGTTTAGATCTTATCTGTCGGAAAAAAATATCAGTTTTTCTCTGTGGATGGATTGCCCTCTGACAAATCAACTGTAAATTTCGGTGTTCCTCAAGGTTCCGTTTTAGGACCACTATTGGTTTTCACTATATATTTGACCTCTTGGTGATGTAATTCGGAAACATAATGTTATATTTCACTGCTATCCGGATGATACACAGCTGTACATTTCGATGAAACATGGTGAAGCCCCAAAATTGCCCTACCTGGAAGCCTGTGTTTCAGGCATAAGGAAGTGGATGGCTGCAAATGTTTTACTTTTAAACTTGGACAAAACAGAGACGCTAGATCTAGGTCCCAAGAAACAAAGAGATCTTCTGTTGAATCTGACATTTAATCTTAATGGTTGTACAGTCGTCTTAAATAAAACTTCAGGACCTCAGAGTTACTCTGGACCCTGATCATAAAAAATATATATATTTTATATTTATCCATTATTTTACCAGGGAAGTTGACTGAGAACACATTCTCATTTACAGCAACAACCTAGGGAATAGTTACAGGGGAGAGGGGGGGGGGGATGAATGAGCCAATCGTAAACTGAGGATTATTAGGTGACTGTGATGGTTTGAGGGCCAGATTGGGAATTTAGCCAGGACACCGGGGTTAACACCGGTACTCTTACGTTAAGTGCCATGGGATCTTTAATGACCTCAGAGAGTCAGGACAACTGTTTAACATCCCATCCAAAAGATGGCACCCTACACAGGGCAGTGTCACTGCCCTGGGGCATTTGGGATATTTTTTAGACCAGGGGAAAGAGTGCCTCCTACTGGCCAGCCAACACCACTTCCAGCAGCATCTGGTCTCCCATCCAGGGACTGACCAGGACCAACTCTGCGTAGCCTCAGAAGCAAGCCAGCAGTGGTATGCAGGGTGGTATGCTGCTGGCAAATACACTTAGGTTGGAGTCATTAAAACTCGTTTTTCAACCACTCCACAAATTTCTTGGTAACAAACTATAGTTTTGGCAAGTTAGTTAGGACATCTACTTTGTGCATGACACAAGAAATTTGTCCAGCAATTGTTAACAGAGATTATTTCACTTATAATTCACTTTATCACAATTCTAGTAGGTCAGAAGTTTACATACACTAAGTTGACTGTGTCTTTAAACAGCTTGGAAAATTCCAGAAAATTATGTAATGGCTTTAGAAGCTTCTAATAGGCTAATTGACATCATTTGAGTCAATTGGAGGTGTACTTGTGGATGTATTTCAAGGCCTACCTTCAAACTTAGTGCATCTTTGCTTGACATCATTGGAAAATCAGAATTATTTTTTGTAGACCTCCACAAGTCTGGTTCATCCTTGGGAGCAATTTCCAAATGCCTGAAGGTACCACATTCATCTGTACAAACAATAGAATGCAAGTATAAACAACATGGGACCACGCAGCCGCCATACCGCTCAGGAAGGAGACACGTTCTGTCTCCTAGAGATGAACGTACTTTGGTGCGAAAAGTGCAAATCAATCCCAGAACAACAGCAAAGGACCTTGCCAAGATGCTGAAGGAAACCGATACAAAAATATATATACAGTGGGGCAAAAAAGTATTTAGTCAGCCACCAATTGTGCAAGTTCTCCCACTTAAAAAGATGAGAGAAGCCTGTAACTTTCACCATAGGTACACTTCAACTATGACAGACAAAATGAGGAAAAAAATCCAGAAAATCACATTGTAGGATTTTTTAGGAATTTATTTGCAAATTATGGTGGAAAATAAGTATTTTCCACAGCCAATGTGCTTCTACATCTGCATTGCTTGCTGTTTGGGATTTTAGGCTGAGTTTCTGTACAGCACTTTGACATCGGCTGATGTGAAAAAGGGCTTTATAAATACATTTGATTGATTACGTGGTAAAAGCAAATGATGACTGAAAATAAAGGTGAATTCACCGCGACAAGCTGTTTTATATGGATTCTCATACCCGCCACCCAAAAAATAAAATCCCTCATGATTTGTCAACATGCACAATTAGTCTATGCTTCAGTATGGTCAGCTGTAGCCAACCATAGATGCCGGTAGCCTAGATAAGCCTATGCTCACTGATCCCATCTGGGCCTGGCCACGGGAAACGTAACATCATGTTTTTATAGCCTAAGATATGTATATGTATAGCCTAAAATAGGCCCATTTATTTGTGTTCTGAGAAAATTTGAATGTGATCAAATTTGGTTTATATTCTCACTTCGGGTGTGTAGGTAATCTAGGCCTTTATATTCCCAAATGATTGACTGGAATGAATAAATCCCCACAATAGTGATGACATGCTGTATGAGTATCTTTTTAATTATAGATTTGAAGGTCTACACGATGAAACGCTGCATACAGTGAGCTCACCCCTGTTAGATTTTGTCCAATCGCAGTTGTTGTCTGTTTTGTGTAAATACTTTTAAAGTTTTCATCCTCCCTAGGGCCAGGAGTTTTTCCAGGCTGTGTAAGGGCTATTTGACCAAGAAGGAGAGTGATGGAGTGCTGCATCAGATGACCTGGCCTCCATAATCACACAACCTGAACCCAACTGAGATGTTGTGGGATGAGTTGGACCACAGAGTGAAGGAAAAACATCCAACAAATGCTCAGCATATGTGAGAACTCATTCAAGATGGTTGGAAAAGCATTCCAGGTGAAGCTGGTTGAGAGAATGCCAAGAGTGTGCAAAGCTGTCATCAAGGCAAAGGGTGATTACTTTGAAGAATCTCAAATATAAAATATATTTAGATTTGTTTAACACTTTTTTGTTACTTCATGATTCCATATGTGATATTTCATAGTTCTGATGTCTTCCCTATTAAAATACAATGTAGAAAATAGTAAAAAATAAAGAAAAACCCCGGAATGAGTAGGTGGTCCAAACTTTTGACTGGTACTGTATATGGTAATATAATTCATCAGAAGAAATTGCAGCCATTAAGACTGTTAAGTGGTATGTAAATAGGATGACTGGAATACTGGCAGGCCTATGATTCCTTTGATTTTAAAACAAATATCAATCTGTCACTTTTCATGTGCAACAGGCTGAGCCCCACAATGTTCCCATGCAGGAATTCACTGTGAAAGGTTGGTTATTTTCAAATGAAATGAGAACAGAAGGTTCTGGTAGGGTTTGTCATGCCATGGCAAGGTTCAGCAGATATGCAGGCCAACCACTGAATATCAGTCTCCACACACACTCTTTCTCTCTCCTCTCTTTCTCTGTTAGACTTAGATCGCTGGCTGACCACAGAGATAGCCGACCCAGAGCAGGAAAATGTAAGTCGTTTTGGGAGAGAGCAATGTCATTTGGGAGAGAGCAATGTCATTTTCTATGTAATGAAAAAAGCAATACGATTTTCTTTGCGTCTTTACAGCTCAGGGAGGACTACCCTCCTGTTCTGCTCGCTCTCTTTCTGTCGTCAGCCAAACTAAGCAACCAAACTCAGGAGCATCCTCAGATCACTATTGTCCCCCTATGTATGCACAATGGGGAGAAAGGCACTGATATCCTGGTGTAAACATTTCAGCGTTTTAGAAAAAATGACATTTGTCATGGACCAGGAGGGGAGATGTGATGATAAGTATTTCTCTGAGAGGTGGATAGTGAGTCAAAAGCAAAATACCTGGAATTGAATAAACAGAATATCAATCTCCTATACCATGGCATGTTTGATGTATTTCCTATTATTACAGCTTCAGATGCATGATGTAGATTCTAAAGATGAAATCCATTAGGGGAAAGAAGCCTGATACCACTGCCAAGCCAAACCCCCTGTCGTCCTGTATTTAGATCACCCTTTAAACTAGTTTAACGCCAGATTCAACAATATGACATTCACCACAATAGGAATCAAAAGCTAGTTAATGTACCAACTTCTCAATTGTGAGACGTTGTCATCTGTGGCATTTTTGATAATAACTTGTCCTTTTATTGTATGCAGACGTTACAGGGCTGGATTCGGTCTACATATGAGTACAGTCTACATATCCCTCCTATTTATCAAAGCTTGGATTAACATGACAGTGAGTTTTGTCCTGGGAGTCTTCACCAACGCTCAGGGAACAGTTGTGGGCTTGCTACAGATAGTAACAGGCTACAGATAATATACTTGACTGCTGCCACTTTCTATGGTGTTATAAGGCAGAACAAAATCTGATTTGAAGCGTAAATACAAAGGTAGAATTGGGGAGGTGTGGGGAGAGGAGCAGGGGGGCTGGGAGCACTAGAGATGAGATGCGTATACGTTCCTCCAGACAGCACTGGAACACAGGAAGAGTGAATTAAAATTAAGACAGTGAAAGGGGATTAAGTCGGACTTGTTGACAGGAGAAAAATGAGCCACATTTACTTTCTTTTCTTCCCCTCCGCTCAAGAGCGGAGAGAAAGGCACAATTTCATGGGTGGTCTGGTTGACTCACTCTCTCTACCTTCCCTGCCCACCAGCCAAGGTGTTGAGATCCAGACATGTTATTTTGGAGATTTCTTCCATCTCTCTGGAAGAAATATACAATATTGCTGGGTACCAGCATGGCTCTCTACAGGCATTGTCAGCTGTGATTCCCCCACCCTCAGAAACAGCTGCATCTCCCAGACTCCCACTGGGAACCACATGGCAGCTGCAGTGTTATTAACCAATGGCAGTAAATATGAAATGAAAAGATAAAGGCGAACTGGATGTCTGAGACCTGGCTGGATGCCTGTATCTGTATTCAACATTGTTTCCCCTGCTGTACACCACACCACTGTTGTTCAGTTAACCTTTAATTAAACCGGAAAGTCCTACTGAGATAAATCATCTCTTATCCAAGGGAGATCTAGGTATATCATGTTGTGAGGAGAACTGTATTGGAGGATAGGCCTATATCATTCCACTGTGAAGGTCCTTTGCAGCTGTCAGAGATTCCTGTCATGTTGAATGTCGATGGCAGTTTGTAGTTTGAGACACTCCGAATGTCAGAATACTTTGGACCAAGTATGAGGAGATTAAAGCAGACCTCCAGGTCCTCTTTAATGTGTCATGAACATGGATGAAACTGAGACGGTGGGTGAGGACCACAGATGGATCCCCACAAAGACTACAATAAGACCAACACCTGACCTAATATCGTTCAGCCCAGCCTGGAGGATCCCCACAAAGACTACAATAAGACCAACACCTGACCTGATATCGTTCAGCCCAGCCTGGAGGATCCCCACAAAGACTACAATAAGATCAACACCTGACCTAATATCGTTCAGCCCAGCCTGGAGGATCCCCACAAAGACTACAATAAGACCAATACCTGACCTAATATCGTTCAGCCCAGCCTGGAGGATCCCCACAAAGACTACAATAAGACCAATACCTGACCTGATATCGTTCAGCCCAACCTGGAGGATCCCCACAAAGACTACAATAAGACCAACGCCTGACCTGATATCGTTCAGCCCAGCCTGGAGGATCCCCACAAAGACTACAATAAGACCAACACCTGACCTAATATCGTTCAGCCCAGCCTGGAGGATCCCCACAAAGACTACAATAAGACCAACACCTGACCTAATATCGTTCAGCCCAGCCTGGAGGATCCCCACAAAGACTACAATAAGACCAACACCTGACCTAATATCGTTCAGCCCAGCCTGGAGGATCCCCACAAAGACTACAATAAGACCAACACCTGACCTGATATCGTTCGGCCCAGCCTGGAGGATCCCCACAAAGACTACAATAAGACCAACACCTGACCTGATATCGTTCGGCCCAGCCTGGAGGATCCCCACAAAGACTACAATAAGACCAACACCTGACCTAATATCGTTCAGCCCAGCCTGGAGGATCCCCACAAAGACTACAATAAGACCAACACCTGACCTGATATCGTTCAGCCCAGCCTGGAGGATCTCCACAGAGACTACAGTAGACCAATACCTGACCTGATATCGTTCAGCCCAGCCTGGAGGATCTCCACAGAGACTACAGTAGACCAATACCTGACCTGATATCATTCAGCCCAGCCTGGAGGATCCCCACAAAGACTACAATAAGACCAATACCTGACCTGATATCGTTCAGCCCAGCCTGGAGGATCCCCAAAAAGACTACAATAAGACCAACACCTGACCTAATATCGTTCAGCCCAGCCTGGAGGATCCCCACAAAGACTACAATAAGACCAATACCTGACCTAATATCGTTCAGCCCAGCCTGGAGGATCCCCACAAAGACTACAATAAGACCAACACCTGACCTAATATCGTTCAGCCCAGCCTGGAGGATCCCCACAAAGACTACAATAAGACCAATACCTGACCTAATATCGTTCAGCCCAGCCTGGAGGATCCCCACAAAGACTACAATAAGACTAATACCTGACCTAATATCGTTCAGCCCAGCCTGGAGGATCCCCACAAAGACTACAATAAGACCAATACCTGACCTAATATCGTTCAGCCCAGCCTGGAGGATCCCCACAAAGACTACAATAAGACCAATACCTGACCTGATATCGTTCAGCCCAGCCTGGAGGATCCCCACAAAGACTACAATAAGACCAACACCTGACCTGATATCGTTCAGCCCAGCCTGGAGGATCCCCACAAAGACTACAATAAGACCAACACCTGACCTAATATCGTTCAGCCCAGCCTGGAGGATCTCCACAGAGACTACAGTAGACCAATACCTGACCTGATATCGTTCAGCCCAGCCTGGAGGATCCTCACAAAGACTACAGTAGACCAATACCTGACCTGATATCGTTCAGCCCAGCCTGGAGGATCTCCACAGAGACTACAGTAGACCAATACCTGACCTGATATCGTTCAGCCCAGCCTGGAGGATCTCCACAGAGACTACAGTAGACCAATACCTGACCTGATATCGTTCAGCCCAGCCTGGAGGATCTCCACAGAGACTACAGTAGACCAATACCTGACCTGATATCGTTCAGCCCAGCCTGGAGGATCTCCACAGAGACTACAGTAGACCAATACCTGACCTGATATCGTTCAGCCCAGCCTGGAGGATCTCCACAGAGACTCGGTGAGGACAAGCCTGCAGGGGAGTCTTTAGCATCTCTGGCCAACTGTCAGTCATCTTACCTTCAGTAGAAGGTTCGAGCCTCACACCAGGTGCCAGAGAAGCTACACAGCAATACAAAGTGGCACCTTCTTCTATGGAGTGGTACTGCAGAGTAGAGAAACAGGATAAAGCTATGACTCAATAGAGCTTTTCTTAGCGGGCGCTTGGCTCTCAAGGCTTCGGATCGAGCACTGCTTGTATTTACACAGCTACTGTGGATATTTATTTAAGCTATTCAGTTTTAAGTGCTTTGCTCAGGGGCATACATATACACACACACGCCACTTGCCGGTTGTGAGCCGACAGCCTTCGGGTTAGTGTGGAGGCCATAGCTAATCATAAAGACAAGGCCTCTCTCTCATCTTGTCAGTGGAGTGACCATACAAGCTCTGTTTCCACAGTGGACGACAGCCATACCTGAGAGCCTGCTCAATTAGTCCTCATTATCAGTCATTTAAAATGGCCGTCAGGAGGAGAGGGAAGGGGAAGGGGGTAAACTCTGTTGGTTTAACCAAGACAGACTATGAGCTAATATTTCATTCTACCTGGCAGGGAGAGCAGAGTTTGTAAGTGCCCTTGTACGCCCAAGAGAGAGATGATGGCAGCTTTGGAAAGAGGGAGACAAGGTAAGTATGAGACCGGTTTCTCCAGTGGTACATTGAAAGCGTTCTCCATCCGTCTCTATTTCTACTCTCTTTTTTTGCCCTTTGGTCCTTCCTGTGCCTGCCTTTGTGAGGGAGAGAGACAGAGAATGCAGTGAATGGACATTGAGGAGCCTCATTTCTGATTGGTGGCCCTGGTCCAGAGAGAATAATAGGGAAAGAAGTACCACCCCACTGTGATTTATGTTTTCATAAAGCTGGAGAGAGAGGGGGAGGAGCGGCGGGGGAGGGGGGAGCGGGGGAGGAGAAGAGCTCACAGACAAAGGACCCGTTAATGATGGTAGAGGAGACATGGGGAAGATGGCAGATCTTAACCCACACAGAGCAGGAACATGGGAGAAGTGAGAGAGCTGTCAGATCAGGTCACAGCACACACACACCCCTGAACTAAGGCACAGAGAAACAGAAAGAGAGAGACAGAGAGAGACAGAGAGAGAAAGAGAGAGAAAGAGACAGAGAGAACTAGACAGAGAGAAAGAGACAGAGAGAAAGAGACAGAGAGAAAGAGACAGAGAGAACGAGACAGAGAGAACGAGACAGAGAGAAAGAGACAGAGAGAAAGAGACAGAGAGAACGAGACAGAGAGAACGAGACAGAGAGACAGACAGACAGAACGAGAACGAGACAGACAGACAGAACGAGAGAACGAGACAGAGAGACAGAACGAGAGAGACAGACAGACAGACAGACAGACAGACAGACATGGATGTCAAGAGGAGAGATAGAGCAAATGAGGGAGGAAAAGGGACCGGTGGTTGAGGTAAATGTAGGGTCAGAGCAACATGAAGAAAGAGAGAGGGATGAGAGAGTGACAGGGGAAGGTCAGTGACAGGGGAAGGTCAGTGGGAAGGTCAGACAGGCTGAGACAGGAATTGAACAGGAGATGCTTGTACCTCAGCTGCTCTCCCCAACCTGCTGTTTCACATCACTAATAGCATATGGGCAACGAAGAGAAAAGGGGAAAAAGAGATGGATAGGAAGATGAATATGTAAATACCAGTGAAAGAGGGAAACAAAGACCGAAATATATATATATATATATATATATTTTTAAAGAGAATAAGAGAGATGCTGAGAGTGACAGGGATTATGAGGAAGACAAGATGAGGGAGAAGACATGTCGTGGTCCTCTTACACCCCCACCAGAGAACACCAAGAACAGCTTAAAATCTTTGTTGCCACTGGTTAACCCATCACAAAACATTTACCATTACAATACCATTTCATATCTACCATAAATACATCCTTCCATTAAATCAAGACATGAAAGAGGATGCCACAAAGTCAAAAGGTGATCCCGGAAGGTAAGTGGAATGATCCTGCGGGACATCTACAGAGTCTTTTGAATACTATCCCATTGCCACGTGTGATGTGCAGCTACCACTGTGTGTGTGTGCATTCACCTGTGGTTTCACACAGGACAGATGCGCTGAAGAACGGCTACAATGAATCACTGTATTCTCACTGTCACCAGCAACACCACTCCCTCCTGCTCATTATTCCTGTCTCGATAGCACAATCACATCCCGTCTCTCCCTCTCTCTTAGTCCATCTCTCTCGCTCTCCATCTCTCTACCTCCCTTTCTACCTCCCTTTCTACCTCCCCCTCTCTCTCTTTCTGTCTCGTGCCTTCGTCCTATGCTGCGCTCTGCGTCTCTCTGGGCTGAGCCCGATAAGCAGGTAATTCATCATTGCGCTGAAGGCAGCACACGGCGCCTTATCATGCCTTCACAAGGATGGGGCCTCCTAGAGCAAGGTCTCTGTTTGGAAATTGACCCGTAGCCTTCCAGCTCCAAATTACCATGACAACATTCAAATTATCCCAGCAAATGACAAGAAATGAATTAATATATTTCCTCCATCCACCGGACTTCCAGCCTCAATTTATGTTTCTATCATTGGGGGGGGGGGGGGGGGGGGGGTTAACCGAACCCACTGTGTGTCAGAAAGGCCTTATAGAACTCAAATTGCCATCTCCCTTTTTCCACGGAGAACAATGCTTAAGAATAGCAGGTTTGGGTGTTAAAAAGTGATAGTGCATCTATGCTTCGTCTTGCAATACAGGGCCTTTATTTATTTTCCAGTGTACAAAAGCCTGGTGATAACACATGTTATTCAAGTGACAATACAATCATGCAGAAGTTGTGTATTTTAGCGCTATGCCATTGTGAGCATGTAATTGAATCAGGAATATAGAGATGATGATAGGATAGTGGTGTTTTGTAACGGCCTGCGAATGAGTAAAGAGAAGGAGAGGATGGTAAAACAGTTATTCTCTCTCCCCCCTCTCTCCCACTGACATTCTCTCTCTCTTTCTCTCTCTCTCTCCCAGAGACATTCTCTCTCTCTTTCTTTCTTTCTTTCTTTCTCTCCCACAGACATTCTCTCTCTCTTTACCACAGACACTCTCTCTCTCTTTTTCTCTCGGTGGCACTCTCTCTGTCTTTTACAGGAGTGAAAATATCACGAACACACACATTTCCTGACGAGAAGCATATAGAACATGTTTAACTAATGTCTGGGAGCCTATCCTCTGACACCAGAGAAAATCACAAGTATGAGACCAGCAACAGCTCAGCTCATTTTCAGAATTGAGGGAAGACGGGAAGGGAGGGAGGATGAGAAAGACGGGGAAGGGAGGGAGGATGGGAAGACAGGAAGGAAGGGAGGACGAGAAGGGAGGGAGGACGGGAAGACGAGAAGGAAGGGAGGACGAGAAGGAAGGGAGGACGAGAAGGGAGGGAGGACGGGAAGGAAGGGAGGATGAGAAGGGAGGGAGGACGGGAAGACAGGAAGGGAGGACGAGAAGGGAGGGAGGACGGGAAGACGGGAAGGGAGGACGAGAAGGGAGGGAGGACGGGAAGATGGGAAGGGAGGACGGGAAGGGAGGACGAGAAGGGAGGGAAGACAGGAAGGGAGGGAGGACGGGAAGGGAGGAAAGACAGGAAGGGAGGGAGGACGGGAAGGGAGGGAAGACAGGAAGGGAGGGAGGACGGGAAGGGAGGGAAGACAGCAAGGGAGGGAAGACAGGAAGAGAGGGAGGATGGGAATACAGGAAGGGAGGGAGGACAGGAAGACAGGAAGGTGCACCACACTCACTCCCTCCCAGAGTAGACTGTAGGGAAAGTGCACTTCTGTCTCTATTTTACACTCTATTGTGCACTTGACATTCCATACCTAAGGTTATACTGGACCACTTGTCATTGAGGTGAGAGATACATGGAGCACAATGAGGGTTGAGATTGTTTTGTTTCCAGTGTAAAGAGAGAATTTCAATGGATCAAATGTGTGTATCAAAAAACATTTGTAAATGCTTACATTGACTTGTATTTACAAATGGCTTGATTTAGAACTTCTAATCAGTGAGCTTGGTGTTAATGAACATTTCTCATGTAATGTCCACCAATGAGATATTTAGGCCACACTATTTTATAAGCACATCTGTTGTTGAACAGTATAACCAGAGAAGTAACTGCAGTAACTAGGATCAAGAAAATAAGACAATTTAACAGTATTTCAGTCATCTCCCACAAATCAGCACTCAGAAAAAACATAGTTCACAGTACGGATTAACACCATGTCAGCTTGACAACAGTGAGACTGATCCAACATTTCCATAGTGAAGTATTAGAATCATTCATTAACAGGCTGGACACTAACTGTGAAACGTTAGTTGGCCGTTTGCATTGATCGCAGCAGCATCCTCTATTCTACATGTGACTGATGGCTTAGCTGGTGTGAATCGCCATGGCAATTATCAGGCAGGGCCAGTTGGATAACAAGTCCAGTTATACATACACACACACAAAGCTGACACAAGAAGTAGAAAAGTAGTAGAATTGGAATGAGTGGAACATGCAGTACACTACAGGGTGGAGCCAGGCTCCAGGTTTGGGTTCTGTGTGTACAAACTAGGATGTACCTCCATATCCCCCATAGGAGTTTAGCCACATCCAGAAAACACAAACCCAGTCCAATAGCTTAGGCCTATCCCATCCAATGGGCTTTTGTATTACTCAGAGCTGTGTATGGCTGAACAGGGGTGGTTAAAAACGTTTTCTCTCAGAGCCTAGCTAAGGCAGGCCTTTGTTTAATGGCCCCACGGCATCAGGAGCCATTTACCAGTGTGTTTGAAAGGGGGCTCCTTCATCCAAGACTCCTAGTGGAGATGGCTATCGTGGGAGAAGAGTAGCCTTGGCAAT